>NW_015652300.1:4434-23733 GCF_001515625.1 Sinocyclocheilus rhinocerous | reverse complement strand
CTTAAGTTTTGAGCCATGTATTATTATTACTCTAAATTGGGCTACTACCACCATTACTATCTTGTACCCTGCAATAATCATTTGCTCAAACTCACTTTTATGAGATGAATGGGAAAAAAAAAAAGAAAATCGGCCAAACTTATCGGACAAAAAAATCGGCATCATATATCGGCCATCGGCTGCCCTGATTTCTAAATATCGGCATCAGCATCGGCCAGTGAAAAACCCATACCGGTCGACCTCTACCTAAGTGATTTAATGAGTTAACTTACAGCTCTTCGATCATTTCGGGATGTCCCAGGTCTTAGTATCTCGATGACATACAAGTGCTTATTACTGCTTTTCCACATGTTTCCTTCTGAGTCCATAAGGTATCCAAGGATCAGCAGCCTGAACAGAAATTCATGAAGTCCTTTCTTTACCTGTAAGTATATAAACAACACTGAAAACAGCATCAACATTTCTTTCTATTTCCAAATAAAATAAAAAAAAATAAATGAAAAAATCTAAATCAGGTAGCTACCATGGTGGTGACATCTAAATGATAGACTGAAAGCTTTTTCTTGGGGCTGTTGAGCAAGGACTGAAGGATGACATTTTCATCAACTCTTGGCTCAATTAACCTGATGCACTTCAGCTGTGAAGGCTTCTTGGTGATCTTCAAATTCTCATACATTCGTTTAATGTAAAGTGATTTTCCTAGAATGCACCACACAGATGTAATTTAGCATCTTACACTTTTAGCAAAAATAATTATAATCACAAATAGGGTAATTTATTTAGCGGACACAAATTCTGAAAACTAGCCAATTTAAATCCATTACTTGAATATATACTCACCAACTCCTGATCTTTCTGAGGATACAACTCCCACACACTGTCTGTCTTTGAATACAGCAGCAGCACTGGATATGTCAGCTGGTACTGTAAAATGCCTAACAAGGTATTGCTGAATACTGACAATTGGTTCTTGGGGAATCAAGTGCAATCTAAATTGACTAAAAGCTGAAGGAAGGTATGCATGTTCTCTGTTAGAGCTGCAGACCAACACAAGTCTGTAATCATTTCTGCTCTGTGCACTTTGATGCTGAAAAAATTGTTCCACTTTGTAGCTGACTTCATAGGTAAGTTGGTCCACATAGAGCATTGTGTATATCTTCTTTCCCCTGTAGCCAGCAGAGAGACAGCGCCTGAGGAAAAGTTCCACTTCTTCATAAGAAGTGAAAGCACTACAGAGGAGTACTTCATCATAGGTTGGTAGAGGCTGACCCTTGCTGCTCATGTAAATTGAAATGCAAGATATCAGAATTTCTTCAGGAGGGCAGATGATTAGATTTGGTCTTCGAGTAGCCATTCCATTTGGAAGTTCTCTCTGAATGTACTGTGTTCTCTCATCCTGTGAGGAATCACCCTCGTGTTCGCTGGGGCTGTTGGCCAAAATTTTAAGTAGATATCCAAGATTTCTGACATCAAGGGAGTCTGGCAGAAAATTGTTCATGTTCCGCATGTAAGCATTCCAAATCACATCTAGCTTTTTTGACCCAATAGCATCCCCCAACTGGCTTGTCAAGTCATCAAACAATAGGCATGGCTCCTCAATACTCACATTCTCCATCATACTGGATACTTCCATGAAAGTTTGAAAGTCTAAGTCATCATTTTGCTCAGGAACCTTCTTAATTACTTCATACTGAAGCCTGTGCCAAGCCTGTCTCAAATCTGAAGTGGTGCAATTAGGTTTGATAAAGGAGAGCATCATAAGAACTTGATCTTCCATTGTTGCCACATTGCTCTGGGTGAGCTGATGGCACAGGTAGACTACCTGTTCTGCAGTGTAATAGTTTAGGAAATAATGCTGAGATCTCTGCTTGTCCATAAAATCTTTCCAGAAGCATAGGCAGCTCTCCATTTTCTTACAGACTTCCGGCAACTGTTCTGTGACTTCACCTTCAATCATGACACTAACAACACTTCCTAAATCGAGGTGCATAATGATGCATTCTTCTTTACTATTACAGTTGACCTTTGCCTTCCAGTGTCTGAATAATGGATTTCCAGCAACAAACAAATCAATAAATGCACAGGCCAACCTCTGTACACTGGCAAAGACCTGGAAACAGGAAAGAAGTTCAGGTATAATTACAACAACCATGGTGAAAGACAGCGGAATAAAAAAGATAAAAGTTGTAAAGTCACCTCTGTAAATCGATTGACTTCACGCTGGCCCTGATCTCCTTTGCCCGACATTAGCATTAATTTATTCTGAAGTTCCCTGAGGTCTTCAAAAGAATAAACGCGTGTCTCACAGCCCTCATCGTGCTCTTCCATAATATGTAACTTCAGAATATCTTCCAAGCACAACTGAAAAAAAGCAATATTCAAGGGTTGATATTTCCAAAGTATTATCTGCATCAAATATAGTATTTTAACAGAATTGACAGAACTAAAAATATGCATTGTACTAATGTATTATTGTTTTATGTATAAGCATTATTTATATAATTGAATCAAATGCTATATTATCATAACATAAAGGTGGTTTACTTTGCATCAGAGAATTAAAAGTGGTAACCAGTTCAATACATGGATTTACAAAATATTTGTATGCTTAAATATCTGTTACAATTAAAAATGTTTAAAATTTACATTTAATAATTTGCTAATAAAATAGCATGTATTTCAACAAACAAGTTGACAAATTAGTCTGACTGAGAAGAGTGTAATATTCAAGTGATAACAGAGCTTCAACCGGAATGTAGTTTTAAGAGTTTTTTTAGGCGATAATGTACTTGTTTAAAAAAACAGTCTCCTCTTGGCTTATATCGAAATCCTCCGACATTTTTCTTTACAAATCCTCGTTTTGCACTTCTAATTCATGACCGGTGTTTTGTTTTGCTCTGTCCTCTGCGTTTCCGTGTTCGTCATTTCTCACCGGTGCATTCACGACGCATACGTCCTATGTCATCTGCCCGGAACGGCTTCCGCGCACAACAGTTAGCCGCAGTTAGAGAAAAGTGTTTATAATGTTTTAAATATAGACATTTTTCATACAAAAATGCATTTATTCGCTACAGGACACCTTTATTTACCCCCCGGAGCCATGTGAGGCACTTTTTATTATGGATGGATGCGCTTTATTGGACTTCTTTTGGACTTTTGAAGTAAAATTTTTTTAAAAACTTTTCAAGCACTTTCAAGGTGCATTTTCAAGCTTTTCCAGCACTTTACCACTGTGGTAAAACACATGTTTCCATACATACTTCACGTTCTTCACTTTAAATCAGATGTTATTGTTCTATTAAAAACCACCTGTCTGGATTGCATTGCCTAATATAAATAGCCAACATACAGGATATAAATTACAAAATTTGTAAAAAGAAAGAATTGACAGGGTATCTGCAGGATTTTAAAAATAAAATGTAAGGCTTTTTAAGACCTGCACAAATAAAATGAATACTGTATGAGTGGGGTAGGGCAATGTCTATGATGGTAACATATTAATGACTGGTACCATCAAATGACTGTAAAAAAAGTTTTATATAAAATATACGTTTTATATAGTAATAAACCTCACATTTTAGCCTTTAAACAATTTTTTAAGAAAAGGGATTAGTCAAAAGTATAAATTATTATCTTAATTTAAAACACACACACATCTTGCTTTGTTAATCGTTTGGATTATTGAAGGCACCTTTTATTTGTTCTGAACAAAAATAGCAAATTGCCAGCAGGTTGCCAGCAGGTGGCACATTTGGAACGGAACAACAACTGTTTGCCCGGTAACGACTGTACAAAAAGCAGAACTGTGCTCGTTAACGCTACATTATCAGACATTACACGTAGGCAAGATGAAATGAAAATGCCATCAAAACTTCTGAGGGCAGGCGGTTCCCTTCAGAGATAATTTCATATCAAAACACCTGCGCCACGTTTTGACTATGTTTTGTTTGTTTATTCAATGAAATCATACCCTGGTGTGTCCATTGCAGAAATTTGTGCGGCGGCTGGCTGGGCCTCGCTGTCCACATTTGCCAGATTCTATAGTCTGGACATCCCGGCCTTAAAGGCGCGGGTCCTTTCTGCATAGCAGGGCACTCTGTCATATGACAACCAGTGCTTGGCGTTTGCCTCCATGTACACTCTTGGCCCTCAGTGAGTTCCGAGGTTGTACTGAATTATTTCGGGACGATGATACAAGGCTGGGCCGACCTCTCTGAGTTTAGCCCTACTGCCTTTTGCGGGCCTTCCCTGCAAAATACTTGGTCCCTCTGGGCCCCCTTGGGTGCTTAAGGCAAGTTCAAGTATTAGTCGTTCCTCTAGCATAGCATGGCGGGATTGTACTGGTTCCCCAAGCGTCTTAAACAGACGCAGTACGAGTTCCGTATCTCAGGGAACCGAGGTTACGTTAGTAACCGAGTACGTTCGCTCATAAGACGACTCTGAAAGCAGTGCCATTTTGAGGAACCCCTCAGAAGATATGTTAGGTCAGTATAATGAGACCATATAGCCTTGTCAAAACTGTCAACGCTCATTCTCACCCTTGGTTCAAAGTGAGGATATTTCCTTTTGAGGATAAAGGATTCTTCACTCAGGGTTAGCATCTGTTCTGTTAGAAACCATGTTGCTTCATGAAAATAGAGTGAGGCATATATTGTCATTTATTTTGACTAATAGAGGTCAAGGTCACAGCAATCAGATGAGACAAGAGCACTCTTGCATAACTAGGAAACTAGATCAAATGAAATGAAAATAGCAGCACAGGAAATATTGAATTCAAATGTGCAATCGAATCAGTGTATCATTCGATCATTCGTTTTTTGATTTAATATTGAAAGTAGAAAAATGAGAAAACGGCTCCTTTTTAGTTTTTTCGTTTTTTTCCCAAAAAACAAAAAACGAGAATTCAGCTTAAATTTTCGTTTTTGGTTCAGGGGTAGAAAAATTCTGTGTAGGCCAGCGGTTCTTAAAGTGATAGGGGGTCCGCGAAATAATTTGCTATACCCTACCGTATTTCCAGACTGTAAAGTCATGTTATTTTATCATGATACATGCTGTGGTTTATTCCAAAGTGACTTATATAATGCACTTAACATCAAATAATCTAAATGTAGACCTTTAAAAGTAGGCACGTCAAGTATTGGCTGTGTATTGGTTCATGTTTGTGGCATGTGCCAGAAAAATGTTCAAGGAGACTACAGCAGCGCATTCTGTTGTTTTCTTTATTTTTCGAAAGCATGACATTTTGTATTCATTTTGAATGTACACAAATGAAAATATACATTTTACCATATGACTATAAATGACAGAGTATTTTCCCTGCTGAGGAAAAAAAATTCAAGTGATTAATTAATTAATACCCAATAAATAAACTCAGCAAAAAAAGAAGAAAAAAAAAAGGTTATGACTGCTGCTTATTTCCTGTACATTTCAATACTGGTTTGCGCTTGACTGTAATCGCGTTTGTCCGCTTATTTAGTTTATTTAACCCATCGCGTCTTATTGGGACTCTCTGTATACTATACTAATCTATACTAATGGATAAATATAATTGCAGTATATAATACAGGCTTAGCTATAAACAAGCCAAAACAAAGCGAAACCGAAGGTAAAATTGGGCTCATATCCTACCTCTCTCATTTGGCACAAATCCAAATGTTTCCATAGGCCTACGCGATGCATTTGAAGCTATTTATTAGGTAAAATAGGTTTTGTAGTTCACGCGCGTTCCAGTATCTATGGAAAAATCATAATGAGCAAAAATATGCCACACTGGACCGGTGCTCACGCTGAACGGCACGGTGAACGGCTGCGCTCAGTGCGCTTTTTGCAATGAATATAGCATAGTGTGCGCCTGAGGCGCCGGCACGATCAAACAGCAGAAACATAGGCCCTACTCGGTCATTTTTGGTCATACAGTAGGCCTAAGGCATAATTCGAAACTGCAAAGTGCAAAGTGTTAGCAGTTTGAAGATTCAAGAATATTAGCAAAAGTTTATTAGAATTCTTTCTAAACGCTCTGCCATTCTTATTTCGCTCTGGAACCTGAACGAAAAAATATTTTTGCCAAGAACGAACCAAAATGAAAACATTTCGCTTTTAATCCGTGTATTTAACAGCCTGGGAGATCTTCCCAGGGCAGTAGCCTGCCTCTCAGACTAAAATCAGAGCGCCCACTCTGGAGATGGCACCAGAGGTGAGGGGGCACAGGTGGCCGGGCCGGGCCCCCTGAGGCCCCCCTGAGGCGCCGACGCTGGCCTCTATCATGTAACTGTAACTTATGTAGCCAGCATTAAGAATGTCCCGGTGAGGAAATTTTCCCACTGATTAATTAACCTGTGACAACACCAGTGTTATCCAAATACACTCGCACATTTAACAAGAAAAGATGTCGATGACGTCCAGCATCTGTAGCTCTTATTTTGATTGTGTTTGATCTTTAGGTTACATCTTCCCCCAATCTTTTAACCGAAATATTATTAACATTATTCGTTATTAACAAAATGAATAAGACATAGGCATATGACCTATGCCCGCGTTGTAACACAAATAAATGAGAAACTATGGATTTTCCCCTTTCCCCTGCTCAGATCTCTTGTGGCAGATTGCCAAACTCTGCTTTCTTATCCAATCTGGAGTTGTACCTCTCCTATTTGCCTGACGATCAGCATGGTAGTATTGTTAAGCTGATCAGGATGTATCCGGCACTGTTCCACAATGTTCCTTCCCAAACCACTGTCTTAAGTCATGACATAGATGTTGGTGAATGTCCACCCATTAAGCAGCATCCATACCGTGTAAACCCACACAAACGGCAACTAATGAAAAATGAAGTTGATTACTTGTTGCAACATGGATTTGCTGTACCCAGTCAAAGTCCATGGCGTTCTCCTTGCCTTCTTGTTCCCAAGTCAGACAACTCCTTGCGATTTTGCATTGACTACCGTAAAGAAAACAAAGTACAACCACATTGCACCAAACAAATAAATAAATAAATAAATGGTAACCACATACATCACAGATGTAAACAGGGAATTAAACATAAGAAATACGTCCTGGGATGTAACACTGGCAAAGAATGCTTAGTTCTTGGTTCATTAAAACTCGCTAAACTAAACGAACAAAATGACTAAGACTGATTATATCCGCGTTAAAACAAACTTTTCCCCCATTAAAACGAACGCTCAGTTTGTGGTCCATTATTACTTTAGTAAAAAGTAAAAGTTCTGCGCGTTCGCCGGAGCCGGTTCGGTCAATCTTGCGCTGCGGCTCGTGCTGTATGAAGCAGACACTTGTCTGCTGTCCAACTCAACTATAGGCTACATTATTTATGTTAGGCCTATTATATAAAAATCGGCGAATGGATGAACACACCGGCACAAACCTTTAGAATTACACTGAAAAAATTTTGGAGTAGGATTTACTTGAAAAAAGCTTGGAAACAATTTTCACTCAGAATAGGCTAGTTAATTTACAAAACAATGCTAAGTAAAAGCCTAAACATAATTATTAGTAGCTTTAAATAGAACATTTTAAGTTAAGTTTACTTGGGGATTAACAGTAAATTTGATTGACTCTTTGTTTGTAAATTTTACCTAAGTAATGCATATCACTGTAAAAAAAATTGTGCTGTTAAATAACAGTAATTTAGTTATTTATCTATCTAGTTATTTAACAACATGTTAAGCCTCGAGGGCTGTGCACACTCATAACATAAATCCTGGCTAAATGCCACATTCCCGCGGCAATGATTAGTACAGTAAAAATAAATCCACCCTTAGCCGATTTGCATTTACAGTAGGCTATTTGCAATGACCATCCCATGTCCAAAACTGAGAGTATTGTCTAAAACAGTGCTCGAATTGAGGTAAATCCTATAGGGGTCCCCCACTTATTTTTTATTTTTTTTTGAAGAGGCTGGGGGTTGTTATGTGTTGCTATAGGCAAATACATTAAAATGTCTAAAAAAAAAAAAGTAGAAAATAAACTCACTGGAGGGCATCACTGGTCAAATTCAGTAGCAATTTATTTGATTATTTAATCTTTATTTACTAGTGAAAATTCCAGTCTGAGTAATGGTGCCAGTTGTCCTTTTGCGCCACCTGGTGGAGACTTCACAAATGAGTTTGTGTGACTGTATGCATACTGTATACTTCAAAGAATGTCATGCACGATCATTTTGATTTATTTTCGATATTTTGTTTTGATGCCATGAGCCAATTTGGATGACTTTGCAATAATCATAAATACAGACTAATAATTAATTAATGATCAGTTATAATTACAGTCACAGCACTCATTTGTAAACCACTTTGGATAAAAGCGTCTGCTAAATGATTAAATGTAAATGTATAAAATGTTAAAAATTGTGATAATGAAAAATGAGTGCACGTTTCCAATGTATGTAGGTAAAATACAAAAGCTCCGACATGGAGTGGATAAATATAGTAGAAAGATAGAAAAAGAGAAAATTATCTGTCAAAAAAGTCAGTAGCATAAGAAGCTTTCTTTTTCCGACTCATTTTTTTCGCTTAGCTTCACCGGAGGAGCACAAAACAAGCAGCATAAACGATGTGATATGCACTTAGCGGTCTATAGATATTGTAGTATGCGCTTAGCGGTCTATAGATGTTGTAGTAGAGGCATTTACATTTTGACAGCCTAAAAACAGACTTCAGTCACATGTATGACTGTAAATAATGAATTAACGAAATGTACCATATTCTAACTGCGTGAGCTTAAACAGATTTGTCATAATTTTTTACTAAAAAAAATTCTGGGGGACCCTTCTACATCTATTTTTTTTTTTTTAATCTGTGTTTCTCATTCGTTCTGCGCTGTCTATGGGTAGCGCGCAGCTTCACCATACAGATTTAACTACGCGCACAGCTAAATAAAATAGGCTGGGTGCCGATTAAAATTTCTGTGAAACGCATTAGGTTGCACAGAAGAAAGCCCGATCTAGGACTGGCCCCGTACAGCAGCAGAGGACTATTATTTTGCTAAACGAACTGAGGATGACGTCACGGGCTCAGATTTGGTTGACCAATCTGCGGAAAGGGGCGTGTTAGGACCGCCCACAAGGGGGAACGAATTTTGAAGTTGTTTATCCGTTTTCTACCAAAAAAAAATATATATACCAAAATCTTGTTTTTTTTTCTCGATTTTTTTGAACAAATGAAAAAAAAAAACACCGTTTTCTTGCTTCTGCTTAGTTTGTTTTTCAATTTGAAATGAAATATCAAAACGTACACGGACCGTAACTAAAGAGCTTCTGGTCCTCAGTAACATCTATAGTAGAGAAAAAAATACTATCAGAGTCATTGGGGGACCAGAAACTGTTTGGTTACCCACATTCTTCAAAGTATCTTCTTTTATGTTCAACAGAAGAAAGAAATTATTACAGGTTTGGAACAACTTGTGAGTGTGTAAACTATGACAAAAATTTCAAATGACAAAAGGGGTGAACTATCCCTCAGACAGTTTACTGTGAGCAACTGAAATGCTTCTCTGCAAACTGTGCATTCATCAATAGTTACAAGACAGACCCATTGATAACGGTCCCATTCAGCCCTACATCTGGAAAGCCTTGTGTTCAAAGGGCGGACGTGAGCTCTAGATGATTTAAATCTGCGCAGGTTTAGCGCATGCTGCGCTCGTGTGAAAGGGCTTTAATGGCACATGTTCTGGAGATGCCGTCACTATGGAAACAAAGACACCAAAATGCAATCATGTGCAAATGAGCTTCCCTAATACTTCTTATGAAAGTGATATAATTATAATTGCTATCAGTATTCTAAACAGTGCAAAACACTTATTTGTTTATTCAAATATGTGTTGGCCTTTGTAAAATACGGGACAAATCGTGTCCCATATTGATTTGATACGGGACGCATCATTTTACCTTTAAATACGGGACAATTCCGTATTTTAAGGGACAGGTGAATCCGTGTAGGTCCGTGTATGTTGCGTTAATGCGTTTTTTTATTTAAAATTGAAAACAGAAACATGCGAAAACAGCACCATTTTCGTTTTTCGTTTTTTCCAAAAAACCGATAAAACAAGAAATCGCATTGATGTCACATGGACCATTTTAACGATGTCCTTACTACGTTTCTGTGCATTGATCGTGGTAGTTCCCTTGCTGTCTATGGAGGGTCAGAAGGCTCTCGGATTTCATCAGAAATATCTTAATTTCTGTTCCGATGATGGAACGACGTGAGAGTGAGTAATTAATGACAGAATTTTCATTTTTGGGTGAACTATCCCTTTAATGTTTTGCTTTAACTGACTAAAAAGGTAAACATTGGTAACTACAAGGCTATTTTAAATATCATTTGCAGTTTCCTAGGTTTGACATCTCAAATTATTTGGACAATTTGCGGAACAATTTTTGTCAGAAATGACCTGAGATATTAATGACTGGTAAAACATCCATGCAAGAGTTCAAGCTGAATTCAAACTAAATTCTGCTAGAACGAAAAGGAGAAACCTTTAAACTGGATTATGTTTTGGACCTAATCTCATTTTATTAAATGTTCTAATGTACAGTATGTGTGTATAATGCTATATGACTCATGTTGTCAGTGAGAACAAAGTGAAAGACCTTTACCTGACATTTTGCAGCAACAGCCTGGAGAGCACACTTCTCCACGCTACCCACCAAAAAAGGCTTGGAGACATTAAGTTCCTCAACCTTTGAGCAATAAACCTGGATTTGGTCCAGAGGATCTTCCTAATAAGAGCAAAAAATTGTTTTGTATATTTACAAATACAGAACAACAAACATTGACCTGGACAACTGCCCTCACTGACATGTTTCATTGTTAAATGGAAGTCTCAGGTCACATTTATTTCAGTTCAACCAGATGCAAATCTCTTAAGATGCTTTGTCTCAATCATTTCAGTAGATTTGAAATGTACTGGAAGGCAAAATCCTGTGGTTTGATGGCACTTGTATGAACTTCTATTAAACAACAAAGAAATGCACTGAGCTGAGCTAGAACAGACTAGACACTAGGGTTGGGAACAGGGCCGTCACTAGTGAGGAGAAAGGTGGTGACAATTCTAGGGGACCTCAGTGTTGGTTTTATCATTTACACGTGTTGCAAGTTGAAAGTTTATCATTTGCAAATTTGTCATTTGCACGTGTTGTTAAGCCTTGGCAATTTAAAACCATTCAAGCCCAAGATGCTGCAAATGACCTTAATTCAGCGTGCACACAGAGAGCTACATCTCTCAGCCTGCGAACACCGCAATGAGTTCTTTTTTTGCATCATATTGCGCTTGAATGGACAAATACATACAAAATTACGCCAAAATCTTGGTGAGTATCCTCGAAAACTGTCAGTGACCACTCCTAATTTACTAGCTGCTATCGGTATCCTATATGTCATTCCGAGACAAAAGAGAGAGAAAATCACTGCTCTATAACTTTAAGGATTAAACAATATTTAATTTATACAGTGAAGAAGACTATGCAAAGCTATTTTGCATATTTGTTCTATTTATGCTATTTAACCCTAAAATGTGGGACATATACTGAGGGATACAAACGTTTGAGAAGCTGTGGGGAGAATCAGTGAAAGTGTAGGTCTTATTTCTTGGTTTCATTTTGAAAGGGTGTTTGTTGTATATTTATTGTTGAATATTTAGATTGGTGACTTTGTTTCTACATTCTTTGTTTAGCTCACAGGAAGCATTTAAAACTGCATGGCCGTCTCTAGTGGGAAATTTACTCACCCTCCAATAAAAGTTGATCTAGTTCACATATGGGCAGTCGTGGCCTAATGGTTAGAGTCGGACTTGTAACCCAAAAAGTTGCGGGTTCGAGTCTCAGGTCTGGCAGGGATTGTAAGTTGGGGGGAGTGAATAACCAGTACTCTCTTCCACCTTCAATACCATGACTGAGGTGAGACCCTTGAGCAAGGCACTGAACCCCCCACTGCTCCCTGGGCGCCGCAGCAATATAACTGCCCACTGCTCCTGGTGTGTGTGTGCACTTGGATGGGTTAAATGCAGAGCACAAATTCTGAGTATGGGTCGCCAAACGTCACTTCACTTCATATTTACACATGTTGGAAGGCTTAAAAAGCTGTTGTTCAGCATTAGGATTACATTGAAATTTTATGAATTAAATGCTTACATTTTTCGTAATCTGTCTCTAAATGTTTGTATCTCAGGGGATACATCACCCTTTTAGGGGTATAAATTAAGATATAAAAACATACTGTATATTTAGAATCTGTGATTTTGTGGCTTTCTGTTCAAGAAAACCAAATCTCTTGTAATCTTGACAAAACACATATTGTTGGAAAGGTTTGACAGTCACGGTTCCATATTTGGTAACTGTTTTGTAATCGAAATGATTGATTTGTGACAGAAAACTGCATTTTAAAAAATAATAATCAATAGAGTTTGGGTGCCACCCAGTGGTTATTTTTGGCATAGTGTCCAAACAAAATCTCACAGGAAGCACAATTTTGTGATATCAGCTTCAAATTTGGAACATAACTTGATTAGACATATGGCTTTGATTTTATAGCAATTTAGAGTGCAACATTTTATAAAATATTTATTTAAAATAATAAAATAGTATACTACATTATCTTTACTGTAAACTTAAACTTCGATAACATTTTTTAATACTTAGTTTAAAAGCTTTCACTTCAGCAATAATCTGCTATGTGTCTTCTTTACAAAGAGACCAACCTTTGGTCTGTATTCCAAACCATGTTGTATCAAGCATTTATAAACAAGAGTCAAGTTTTGAAAGAAAACATTTTCTGATGTCTCTTTATGGTTTTGCCCTTTTTAGGGTTAAACGCATTATTTCAAATAGGGTACAATATGCACCGGGGGCCCCAGCTACAGCCCTGGATGGGAATTTAACAATTCCTGTTTAGCTTTTGAACCAAATAACAATTCCAGGTTCTTAACAAATTTAAGGTTTGATTCTGTTTGTAATTTTGAGGTAGCACCCCATCCCTAATAATCAGTCCTATATACTAAATAGAGTGCATTTGAAAATAAACAGCATTTGAAATGTGCAAAAGAAAATATCAAAATCAATACTGGTCACTGTATAATACTAAACAGGAGAAGATTAATATTTTAATATCAATAATTATATTGATTTACATCTGACAAGCCTTGCGTATACAAACTGATAAATATTTATATGTCATTTTATTATTAATATATATATATACGTATATATATGTTTTTTTTTTTGCCTGACTCATTAAAAAGAGTCATTAGCGCAGTATTCCAGGCACAGAATAGAGGAACGTAGATACTAAACAATGTTAACTGAACCAAAAGTCATGGAACTTGATTATTAACATTTTGAGACATACTCTGGAATTTTGTTATCAATACCTTTTGATACTTTCCCTCAAAGTCCTGTGTAAAAGTCTCTCTCCATTCTTTAGTAAAGTCCTTACTCATGAATTGAATGGATACAATGTTATTCCACATCTGTAAAGCAGAACAAACCAAATTATTATAATAAAGTATACAGATATAGATGATGGTCAGTTTAAATAAACATACTTGTACTGCATACCTCAATCTCTCTAGTGAAGTTGGCAGCCGTTTGATAACTTGTGTTTATAAGTCTGCCTTGAAAAGTTTGTCCAATCCATCTTCTGACAGTTTGTTTGGCATAACGGAGTAACTCACAAGTCTTCTCAGAGAAAGTGTCTGTTTGTTGTGTTGTCTTTGGGTTGAACAAATGCCAGGCATATTGGGTCATTGTCGTCTGAACATCTAATGGCTTTAATCAGTTATTATTTGAAACAAAGATATTATGATTTCAGAATGGAATACCTGGGTAAATCCTGACACAGCAGCCACAAGGTTCATGCAAGCAACAGGAATATCAGTAAACGCATGACTGACTCTTTTGCAGATCATCTCTAGAAGTTTGCAAGCTGCTTGAATGCACTGAATGCCATAATCCTCATTTAGACAGCTACAACAATAATGAAAGCATGTTAACCAGTGCATATTGATAGGGCTATTGTTTTTTTTTATTTTGTATTAGGGGTCCTGATATTATTTTAATATAATTTAATATCACAAAATTTAGCACATATCATCTAGAAACCCTCTTGAGAAAATGTTTTTGCATATTCATGCCAATGAAAAGGAAGTGGCCTTTTCATCATATACAGTATACCTGATGATATTGGAATCAACTTGAACTTATATTTTATCTTTATCTTTGCCCCAAGCCTTTGTTAAATTCTAACACTGACTGGAAGTAACTTCAACCAGAGTTTGCCATTTTACCCAGTATTGGAAAAAATTGCAATAAAACAGTTTTCACCTAAAAGATGATAACTGGACACCACTCAATGAATTAAAACATGCAACATAGGGCTAGTTTTTGTCATATTTTGCTGTTTTGTAATGTGTAAGTTTATGTGTTTGTCTTGTTCTGATCCTTTTTTAATTGTTAGATGGAGCTATTTCGAAGGGAAACAAAATATGGGTGATTAGCTCTGCCCAATTTCATGTTGTATTACTGGGCAGCTAATATTAATAAAATTCATATTTGGCGTAACTCTGCTGGTATGGATTGGTGAAGGGTAGAGGCACACTTCTGTTCTTCTTCTAAATGCACAGATGTAACTTGTAGTAGGTCTTTTCTGGCTCCTGCTGATTGTACATATGTTTTTTTTTCTATCCAAAGGTGAGTGATTATTGCTTGTCATTCTTTCACACTCTTTTGAGCATTTGTAATATTTCTTAAATATTAAACCTTGCTTCCTCATTGCTTCCAAACCCCTTTTTTTTTTTTTGCACCACGGCGCAGTTTTAATAGGTATAAAATTCCACGGCATACCACTAAACACTAAAATATAGCAAAATTGCACAAACATGCATTGCTTCAAATGGCATATTAAACTGGATATTATATTAAAAGTAGTATTCACATTAGAGGTCGACTGATGTATCGGTTTTGCCGATTAATCGGCACCGATAGTTGATTGCTGGAACTATCGGTTATCGACAAAAATCCATGCCGATAGTTTTCTGGGTTGCGTCCATCGCTGGAGCGGCTGAGAAGGGTCTGCTGTCATCATACTCATTACACAGTGCGAGAGCGTACTCTAGTGGTTGAAATCACTGACAGCACGTGCTATTTGTTTAGACACGTGATACTGCACGCTGAACAGAGCGGGAAACTTCAGACGCGGATTTAAATGCAGCCGACAGAAAATCCTGCCGCGCCACAGAGCGCCATTCACATAGTTTTCCTTTAAATTACATTATATTGGTCCCGAATCGTTGTTAATGTACATAATGAATTGTGTATTGTGCATTTTCAGCAAAACGTTTGTCTTTCTGTGGCTCTAATAAAGTCTGTGTGCTTCATTTATAGAGCTATAATATAGGTCGTGCTTTCTCTTTCTGTTTGCTCCATTTTTTAAACACCGAACATCAAACTCATCTATGCCTCATTGATCATTCTTGAAGTAAACTTGTGTCCGTTTGGTGATTAAATAAACTGTTTTAGACCACTGCTCGAGTTGAACGCAACGCATCCGGAGTGTGTGTGATACCGTTGAGTTCTCCTTGACTCAGCGCTGCGCTTTTATTTTGATTAGATAATCATCAAGTGTTCAAGAATAGAAGCAGTTCAAGTCTGAGAGTATACATACAATATCCATATGTATATAATTTTAATGCTATAGCCTTTGTGTATATATTTAAAGATGTGCATCTTTAAGCATGACAGTTGAAATGAAATGGTAACACTTTAAAATAAGAGTCCATTTGTAGCATTAAGATTAATGAAAGCTGTGTAAGTATTGTTCCTTGTTAGAGTGCGTTAATTTCAACATTTACTATAATTTTATTTTTATTTTTTTTTTACTACTACTACTAGTATGGTTCAGTACTGTTTTTGTTAATAAAGCACTATTTTAGTTTTTGTTCAGTATCAATTTTAAAACAATCAGTTAATTAATCGGTATCGGCCATTGTGGTCTAACCTAGCTATCGGTATCGGCAAAATCCATTATCAGTCGACCTCTAATTCACATTTAATAGGAAACTTGAGCTAAAGTCAGGTAGGAACACAAGGTCATAGGTAGCTTTATGTTGTTAGTGATGATAAAACAGATTTACATATCATCGCTGTTGGGCGGAAACCTCTTTTGCCCAAAATGTAAATGTTTTTTTTATTTATTTATTTTTATTCTCCTCCACTGGGTGTGGGTGTGAGTTAACTAAAAAAAAAAATTGGAACGTACATTGACTCATTTATTGGGTCTACCTAATCATGTTATGTGACAAAAACACAGCTATCATCTGAATTGCTTATCATTTCATAATGCATACTCATTCACACGGGGGTCACGGTTTGGCTAAAATATTTTGGCAAGCAACAAATAAACAAAATATTATTTTGATTTTAGTAAAAGAACTTTACCTGTATCTTTGTTCAAGCAAGTGAAGCTGAATGTGTTCCAGAATCTTCAAAACGCTCTGGGATAACATAACAGTCAAATATACAGGGTTCAGACTGCTATATTTTTCTAAGTTATATTACATGGTAATTTAATTTGTTCCAATTTAAATATATGTATGATTTTTTTCTTCTGATAGCTTGACACTCACTGTTGAAGTGCTGTTTGAGATTTCTTTGGGGCATTTCATGGTGAAAAGCTGCAGGATGTCCAGGAGCTCTGCATGGATGAAGGAGTCACACTCGACCAACTCATCTAAAGTCATCAAGTACATCCAAGACCGCGCCAGCAGTCTGTCCACCTCCACCAAGTGTGCATGTGCCTTCATGAGATCCAACATTGCCCTAAAATAGAGGGATTAAACAATGACAAGTCAAAAATCAGAAAAAAACATTTTTCATGTTACTTTAAACTGAAAAGGTGGGTTCAAAGGTTTGATGATAGCTACAAGAAAATTTAAAATTAAAACCCCAGGGGCCGGTTGCACCAGCTAGACGTAAAAAAAAGCTGGGTGTAAGCCCTACGCGGGGCTTTGCAAAGTCCAGCTTTACGATAAACATTTACACTTGTTGCACCAACTGAAACTACGATCAGGCGCAACTACGCCCGGCGTAGACAATGCACATCCACGCCGACACATTCTCCCGCAGTTATAGATATAGCGGAGACGACGTTCACGCCGCAATGGCTACAACTAACTACTAATAGGCCTATAGAACTGAATTGCTCAAGACATCATAACAAGTGAAGCCACTGCACCATGATTTAATTGAGTAAACATTTCCTAACAAGTCCGCGTTTTTATATCTGAAGTCTCCCTGCATTCCCATGACAGATTTCATCAAGGTTAAGTAAAATATAATAAATGTAATACAATGCTTCTCTCTAGAGTTATTTCTGGACAGCACGCCAAATATGCTACTAATTGCTTAATCACATTATATGTTAGTGTGAACTCGTGAATGTCTTTCCTGAGGTAATTGTGACTTTACGTGACTTGTGGTTTGCTGGCGTCTTTCTGTGGCTGAAAAAACACGTTTATAGTTTGTGTTTTGTGATAAAATTGACAGAATTTGAAAGCTGATCATTTATTTCTGATTAAAAGTAACAAAGCACAAAACTTATTGCGATTATTAGATGGCGGGCACGCTACAAATACTGAATGGATAAAGACGTGAAATATTTCCAAGCATTGTCGTTCTAAGCAAAATGTCAAATGGTTGAGTTTCTTTTAATAATCCTAGTTCATATGCAATATTTTACTGCATAATTATAACATGCTGTACAGCAATATATTTTGTATTCAATTACTGTCGACAGTGTGGTAGGCTGTCTACACCGAGCTTTGCGATTAATATCGCTTATCCTGCCCGAAAAGACCATAAACATTACAGTTCACGTCTGCAGTAATAATTAACTAACAGACATGAATCCTAAAAACGAATAATGTCAGAGTAAATCATGACTTTTCACTTTACACCTACCTCTGACTAGGCGTAAGATTTAGTCTCAGACGTAGCACTACGCCGAGATGGTGCAACGGGTATAAATTCTACACACGACTTAAAGCGCATTTTACGTCCAGCCTAGTCTTACAACTGGGTGCACGTCCAGCTGGTGCAACCGGCCCCAGAAGAACATTTGGAAACTGTTTATTACATAGATTATTTCATACCTTCGATTTTTTACATACTCCAATTTGAGTCCCTGCAGGCCAACCCAGCACTTCTCATATTGTGCATTGACTTGATTAAGCACTGGCTGAAATGGTTCTGAAGTGCCTTTGAGAAGGTGTAGCAGTGGAATGACGATGATCCAATTGGACGTGTGCTCTGTTCTCACCCTGTTGATCAGCACCTCCACCATGTCAGACAAGCTGAAGCTGAAGAGGGAATCAAAACTATCAAGACCTCTTCTCCAAAAAAGCTGGACTTCAGCAGGGCTGCCAACTCTCACGCATTCAGCGTGAGACTCATGCAATTGACCCTTTCCTCACTCTCTAGATGTGAACCGGTGGATCGGAAAGCAGAATCAGAATCCAAATCATAGTCAAAACAGGCAATGTTCAGATAAACAGGAGATTCAGAATTTGATCTTACAATAACAAACACTCAACAGATTCACTACACTCAGAATATCTCTCTCTGGTGCGACACTCTTTCACAACCAAACGACAACGAAGATACAAACTAGGGCTGCACGATTAATCGAATGTGATTGTCGTGCGCATTTTGTTAGTAAAGCCGGTTCTGTAATCAGCAGTAAATCATCATCACGTGCTTTCAGATGGAGCAGAATGTACTACACAGAGCCGTAGTTCACTGACAAGTTACGCAAAAAAAATCGCAGACGATTTTATTGCGCGATTAGGAAATCGAAGAAATCGTTTGCGATAATGACAGCTGTTTGCATAGCCTCTCAGTGAACTACGGCTCTGTGAAGTAAATGCTGCTCCATCTGAAAGCATGTGAAAATACCACATTTAATAACATATTTTTACTCCAAACTCACTTCATAACGTCAGTCGAGTGTTTGAAATAAATCCTTCTGTGAGATGATGTGGCTTCTTACACAGAATAAGGCACGCAACATATTTCATAGTATTTAAGCAGTGATAAAGGCATTGCATTATAAATATACTTTATTTGAATGAAAATTATAATAATAAGAACTCAGATAAACCATGTATTGTCATAGTCGTGTGTTTATTAGTCACGTTCTTAGTCACTTCTCCGAGGCGTATTTGGAGTTTCAGCGCGAGAGCGCCCTCTGGCCTTTGGATGGAGATTTACTGCTGATCACAGAACCGTGCTTCACTGAA
>NW_015652300.1:0-3197 GCF_001515625.1 Sinocyclocheilus rhinocerous | reverse complement strand
AAAAAATCGCAGACGATTTTATTGCGCGATTATGAAATCGAAGAAATCGTTCGCGATAATGACAGCTGTTTGCATAGCTTCTCAGTGAACTGCGGCTCTGTGTAGTTGTTACGGGGCTGACAAGACTTGAGAAGTGCGGATCCATGTGCAAGCTTTATTCTTAACAGAAGACAGAGACGTGGTCATAGAACAGGCATGGGTCAGATAATGGCAGACAGGTATATGGCGGGCAAGACACAAGAATAAACCTAAGGCTAGCGGAGGTCAACGATCGGCAAACAGAATCAAAGGGGCGAGACTAGAGGGATAAACCAGGTAAACAGGCAAGGATCAAAGACTAAGACAAACATGTCTACACACACACGAGCAGAGAGATCCGATACATACAAAAACAGCTCACAGATGCATAGAATATCTCAAGGTCATAACAACAAGAAGATAAGGAATTATAAAAGTCTAAAGATATAGCCTACACCAAGATATATTTATATATGACTAAATGAATACAACAGTTTGATAATAATTGTTTAAATTAATATAATAATTGACTGACCCGAGGTATGTATCTGGATGATTGAGTAATATATATAAATACTGTGACCAGGGTTGGAAATTAATCGTTGTACCCACCAGCCACAGTGACTGGTGAATGGAAAATTACATTAGCCTAAATATTTTAGTAGGCAAAAAATTGCAAAAACACAATCACACAAAACTTTGGTTTCACAGTAAAAGTAAATAAGTTTGTGTGTGTGTGTGTTTAAAGCAGTGTATGGAACAACCTCTCTTATATATTGTATATACACAATACACTATAGCCTGTGTTCAAAATAACTGTATGATGGGTGTTTAAAATATTTGGAATTTCCATTCTTAAACAAACATGACCGTGCCTGAATGCACACCTGATATGGTGTCCAGTTCATTTGAAATGCTTACAAATATCAGAAGAAAAAAAAAAGATCATATAGCCTTGGTCTATTTACTAAATTGTCACATTGAGAAGTTAATTTAGTTCTGGCATGAAAACTCTGAGAGTTTAGCATGGTAATATTCATGGCAATGATAATGTGTTTGGTCTTGGCGGAATAGATCTGGGGTCTCATTTATAAAATATGGAATTTACAACACCTCATCTGCATGTCAATTCCATGCATATTCCCATCCACGTGACACCATGTTTAATGCAGTTAAGGGTACAATATGTTGGGAAAATATGAGATACGGACTATAATGCCATTTGTGCTATACACATTCATTTTTATTGCTAAAAACCATCCAGTATCCTTGATATGTTTTAGAATAAATATATCAAAATATCCATAAAAACAAAACTGTTTAACATAGTTCTCAGATAAATATTTTACAATAAAGTTGACCTCTTTTTTTTCCACTGGCCAAATAGTATTTAAATTGTTTTAAACAATTAAATCAAATTAAATTTATGCCGTTTTTGCTGATAAGGTGACATCTTATAGCTATTTTTAGTGGAAATCTGTTGGATTCAGTGGTCGAACAGTCCGACTAGTAGTCGTTAATTTTAAGCATTAGTCGACCATTAGCCGCACTTTTATTAATAAACCATATAATCATAATAATGAGCCTTTAATTGCCTACATAGCCTAATAAGAGCTCAAGCGCACGTAAAAAAGGCTTGACAGCGCACTGGCAAATATAATAATTATGAATGTGTTAGAGGAAAACAGCAAGTACACTGCATTAAAGTTTTAATAATTTATTGTTACACTAGTGCTTTCTGTTTTCGGTTTAAGAGATGAAGTCGGCGACACTGACTCGTCATCTCCGCAGTATGCACCTGTATGCATGTTTCATACAGTTTACATAATCTGAGAATATATATATATAAATATATATATTTTTCATGTAATAAGGCAAGCTTACACGGAGTTTCGAAGAGACGCGCTCAATTTCACAGAGTCCGAGACGGCAGAGAGTGCATTCTGTTTACTTTCATTATTTTACAAAAGCGCAATGTTTCGTTGTTATTCTGAGTGCACACGAATAAATGTAGTCTATTACACTAAGTGTAAATAGCAATTAGATGTTATTTACACTAAGTGAAAATAGCAATGGATTCCATTTACACTAAGTGAAAATAGTAGTATTTTTAACAATATGCGATATGCTTAACACTAAGTTCAAATAGCTATAGATTCTATTTACACTGTTAAAATTACAAAATGTTCTGCTATTTCTACTACTTGTTGCAAATAGTGGCAATTATCTGCACCTCAGTATTGTAGTACATTATAAAACAGTATGCAATAATAACGTATTGAGTGTAAATTATAATTTTAATTCAAATTATTAAATGGATGCCACCTTATTGGGACAATATAAGCCCTCCCTATACCTACCCTAACCGATACTTTATTAAAAAAAATTATTTTATTGAAAATAAATGCCTTTCCGATGGGATATGAGATCTGAAAAGGGAGAAAAAAGTTTGGCAAAAGGCGGGTTCGAACTCTGGTCGATTGCGTCAAAAAGCATGCACCTTACCATCTACTACACTGCAAATGATGTTTCATGAGCGTCTTTTGTAGTGTTGACTACCCCAATCACACGTTGGTGGGCGGAGTTAGTGTAAGTAGCCTCTGCCAACAAGGCAGGCTATTTGCACTTAGTGTAAATAGACACTCCGATATATGTATAAGTATAAATTTGTATCATTCCTGTGTGTGTGTGTTATGTATTACTTATATTTTCTAAGAAATAGTGAGACGGGAGTAGTGAGTTCAACTGGTGCTTGCCGTTTATTTTCTCTTAAAGTCACTACTCCAAAACTACGGTGTTTACGTACTCATCACGTAACATAGGAGGGTGTATAGGACCACCTTTTTTTTATTTAACCTAACTAGGGAAAGAGGGTAGATTACCGCTATTCCCGGACATAACCCTGGGGATTATTCTGCCTCGATGCTGTGGGTTTGTCACTAACTAAAGTGTCAGTCTATTAGGAGGTTGACGTTCTCTCTGAGGATATGGCCAATTCATTGGTACACTCATAGTCACAGTCTTTTTCGCGGGAGTGTAGTATGACAAGGGCATTGACGGACTTGTACTTGGAACGCAAGAAACTCATCGTAAGAAAAAATTTTCAGAGTTTTTCAAATTGCTATGTTTCGCCCGGCCGCGAAGAAATATAGAGCTGAGTATCATCAGAATAACAGTGA
>NW_015652299.1:1014002-1031427 GCF_001515625.1 Sinocyclocheilus rhinocerous | reverse complement strand
TATGGGTATGGATTGAAATAAAAACAAAAACAAAGGTACGGTTTACAAATCTTAAGTGCACGGATTGGAAATTTGTGGGTACAGTTTATTAATCTGTGGGCATGATTTGTTAAACCAAGGGAACAATTTTAAATATCTGAGTATAGTTTAAACTAAGGGGACTATTGGCCAAACTATGGCCATGGATTTGCGGTTCTTGTTTTTTCTCTCATATAGGTGACTTTTTTAATTTGTTTCTTTTGATTAGTCTTCAATTTGAGGTTAGTGATATTATCAAACTTTTTTTTAATGTCCCAATATTTTTTGTTTTTTCTTTCGAGAGGAGCAGGCCCATGAGTCTTCAAGAAATCCTAATTTTCATCTCGGGTGCAGACAACATACCACCTTTAGGATTTCCAAACCCACTATACAATTTCTCCATCCTGAAGACAACGGTGTGCGAATCTTCCCTGAAGCCAACACGTGCGATGTCACATTGCGGTTGCCTCTGCATGACTCTTACCTCAGTTTTAGAGGCAAAATGGAGTCATGCATTCTCCAGTCCCCTACTTTTGGTTTTGCTTGAATATGCTGTTTGTGATTTGCTGCTTCTGTAACATTCTATGTTTTTTTTGTTACTTTTATTGTAAGGGACCAACATATGCAGCCACTATATTGCACTGAGTTCCAAATAAGTGTTTAGACTGTTAAACTGTTTTCCACTGTACAATCAAAACTGAATTATGTTGACATTTTTTTTTACATTACAGAAGCTGTTTACTTGGGAGGGCTGTCTGTAACTATCTCAGTTTATTTATTTATTTATTTTTTACTTTTATTGTAAGGGAACAACATAAGCAGCCACTATATTGCACTGAATTCCAAATAAGTGTTTAGATTGTTCAACTGATTTCCACTATACAATTTTACAAGTTTTTTTTTTTTTTACATTACAGAAGCTGTTTACTTGGGAGGGCTGTGTCTGTAACAATCTCAGTTTATTTATTTATTTATTTTTTACTTTTATTGTAAGGGAACATAAGCAGCCACTATTGTTCAAATGTTTTCCACTATACAAAAATACAAGTTTTTTTTTTTTTTACTTTTATTGTAAGGGAACATAAGCAGCCACTATTGTTCAAATGTTTTCCACTATACAAAAATACAAGTTTTTTTTTTTTTTACTTTTATTGTAAGGGAACATAAGCAGCCACTATATTGCACTGAATTCCAAATAAGTGTTTTTATATTGTGTAATGCCAACCCAGCATAGGGAGCCCTCACCCGCTCTACACTCATTTCCAGTTTAGTTGCTTTATAGCCAGAGACTGTGCTCATGCGCATTGCGAAATATTGCCACTTAATCTGCCTTACCGAGCGTTTCTCTATATTCCAACTGCCTGTTACGTGTATGATTCTGCCTGTTTACCTGCATACCGATTACCTGGATTACCCCCCTTGTTTAGTTTGCCTGACGTATGTGTTTGGACCTTTTGCCTGCCTGCTCACCTTAGCATTTTGGATTACCCCTGTAAGTGTTGTCAAATTGGACTGTTATTCTGGTTTCGACCCTCTGCCTGCCTTCACGTTCCTGTTTACTGAAATTGCCCTTTATAAACTCCCGCACATGGATTCAGACTCGGCCAAAGCGTCCTCTTTACAGAATACTTTGCCACCAATGAATCCAGCGGAAGTTTCAAACCTGCAAATGGCATTTGCCTACCAAAGTGAGATATTAAAGGGCTACCGGGAACAACTCGTAAACCTTCAAACAGTTAATGAACACCTGACTCATTACATCCGATCGCTCCCCACACCAACACCGAAAACGGTAAGCTTTGTTCTACCTGATAAGTTTGATGGAACCGCTGAGCAGTGTAGAGGCTTTGTTCGCCAAATAAGAATCTATTTAGATCATCAAGGGGATGAATTTGAGTCTGAGGAGAAGAAATGTGCATTTCTGATGACTTTGCTGACTGGTAGAGCGATCGACTGGGCGGCAGCCGTTTGAGACACAGACACACGATTCAAAACCTCCGAAGATAATTTCATTCAACAGCTTCGTGAGGTGTTTGAATATCCCGCGGTGGGCAAGAGTATTTCTACTCAGATTCTAAATTTCTCACAAGATAATCGCTAGGGTTGGGTACCGAAACCCGGTACCAATATGGCACCGGTACCTATGTAACCGGTATGTACTAGAACCGAATCCGAATGCAGATTTCGGTGCCATGTCTGAGCGATCGATTGAAATATTTGTCCTCTGGTTCTTCGAAACGGACGTAAGAAGCATCATCACCGGCACCGCATGTGAAAAATAATTTCCCGACTGAGAAAATGCACATGAACATTGTCCTTTTTTTTTTCACATTCCGACTTAAAAGCACAACTCGGGAAATGAGAGCATCCGAGGAGCGTGTGAATTTCTTAATTGAACAAAATGTCCGGGATTCGGCTGTATTCTTAATCCCACTCCCGCTGAATCTCTGACCATTGCCGCCTGCCCCCGCAACATTGTGTTTCGCTCTCCCGCGATTTTCGTGTCCACTCCTTTAAACATTCTAATATTGTATATAATTTTGGCGCATCAGGGAGCCGCTCTCAGGATGCGGTGTATTTAAATATTTTTGAATGATCGTTTGCGCTGTTTACTTTCACTTTCGATTTCGTGATCACGCACTCTGTCTAAGGGGAGCACATCTTACAAGAGCAGATATTTGTCAATGAGCTCAGGATCTGTAATCAGCAAATACTCCAGCATGGTCTTGTCAGTCATCTCTCCTTATTCTCGACCTGTGATCAGTCAAAGCTGACTCCGGTAGCTCTTGTTGAATGCAGGGTTGCCATGTCCGCGTTTTTTCCACAGAATTGGGCTACTTTTAAACTGTTGCCATGGGTTGATTTTCCTAAGTGGATTAAAGGTTTGAAATATTGCATGAATTACATTTGAAATGCTTGTATTGAAACATTTTGCATTCTACCTATGATAAAACTTTCATGGTCTTTTACATTAACTGTTCCCTCCTGGTGGAATGACCTGCCTAGCTCAATCCAAGCAGCTGAGTCCTTAATACTTTAAAGAAACGGCTGAAAACACATCTCTTTCATCTTCATTTGACCCTCTAACTCTAGCACTCTCTATTCTAATGCTACTTCTAATTTTATCTGCTTGTTTTTTTTAAAAGCCAACCCTTTTTTTTTTTTTTTTTTTTTTTTTAATAAGTATCAGTTAGGGCACCGTTTAGGCACCGGAACTGTTTTAAAAGTATCGATTTGGCACCGGTATCGAAAAAAAGAAAAAAAAAAACGATACCCAACCCTAGTAATCGCACCACTGCTGAGTATGCTGTGGAACTCAGAACGATCGCCGCTCAAAGTGGATTTAATGACATTTTTCTTAAAGCGATCTTTCAGCAAAGCCTTAACCTCGAATTGCAATCTGAACTTGTTTGTAAAGGAGAGGATCTATCTTTCTCTGACTTTGTGACGCTAGCCATTAAGATTAATAACCTGATGAGACAAGCCCCGAAAAGAAGAAGAGGTAGAGGAGTCCAACACGAGCCACTAAGTCCCTCTCAGCTTTTACCCCCAACCGAAACTAATCCTAGCAACGAACCCATGCAACTCGGTACATCAAGATTATCTGAGGAGGAAAGAACAAGGCGTCGACAGCTTCGTTTATGCTTTTACTGTGGTGAGGCAGGCCACCGCAGCCCAGGATGTCCACACAAGCCCCAAGCAGCGCCGAGGTTGAATATTGAACATTTTTCATTGTTAAATAATAAGTCATTCATACTACCCGTCACAATTAAGACTGAAGATGTCTCTCTTGAATTCACAGCGATGATCGACTCGGGAGCTGCCCTAAACTTAATAAACAGAAGCATTGTTGACAAGTATAATTTTCACACTCAACCTTGCACTCCCCCAATCAAGATCAAAGCAATTGACAACACACTCCTTGGAGAGGGAATTACTCCACAAAAAAGAACTCTCTCCCTCCATTTTGGTTTATTTCATCAAGAGTCCATTACCCTGTACGTTGTTGACTCCCCTAAACATGAAATAATCCTCGGATACTCCTGGCTATTGGTTCACGACCCTGACATCTCCTGGCATCATGGTGAGCTAATCCGGTGGTCCAGGTTTTGTATTAATCACTGTTTTACTACATGGCCCCAACCATGTCTCACAACCAGCATTGAAAGCAAAGAGACCCACAAAATTATGAACATCCCCTCTTGTTACAATGACCTGTCAGAGGTGTTCAGCAAGACCAAAGCCACACATTTACCACCCCACCGACCGTGGGATTGCACAATAGATCTACTTCCCAACGCCATACCTCCCAAGAGTAAGGTCTACCCACTATCCAGAGTTGAAAGCCAGGCCATGGAGGAATACGTCGAGGAAGCCCTGAGCTCAGGTTTCATCCGTCCCTCCACATCATCAGCCGCAGCAGGTTTTTTCTTCGTTGAAAAGGATGGAGGATTAAGACCCTGCATTGATTACAGAGGACTCAACAACGTAACAGTTAAATTTCACTATCCACTACCATTAGTTCCATCCGCCCTTGAACAACTTCGTGAAGCCACCATTTACACCAAATTTGACCTAAGTGCATACAATCTGATTAGGATTAAGGAGGGAGATGAATGGAAAACTGCTTTCCTCACCACTATGGGGCACTATGGATATCAGGTCATGCTTTATGGACTTGCTGACTCACCCGCTGTCTTCCAATCCTTCATTGATGAAATCTTCAGAGACCTGCTCAACCAGTATGTAGTCGCCTACTTTGATGATATCTTGATTTACTCTAGATCTGAAGAGGAACACATCAACCACGTCAGAACTGTTCTCACTAGATTATTGGAGAACCAACTCTATGTCAAGGCAGAAAAGTGTGAATTCCATGTAAAACAAACGACATTCCATATTAGTCACGAGGGAGTAAAGATGGATGAGACTAAAGTAAAGGCAGTCACTGAATGGCCACAACCAACCACGTTAAAGGAACTTCAGCGATTCCTGGGCTTCGCTAATTTCTATAGACGTTTCATCCGAAATTACAGCATGGTTTCCTCCCCTTTGACATCTCTCCTGAAGGGCAAGCCCTCAAAACTAAGATGGACGGAAGAGGCTAACGATGCTTTTAATACCCTGAAGGAAAGATTCACCACAGCACCCATCTTGAAACATTCTGACCCCAATCTTCCATTCGTGGTTGAAGTAGACGCCTCAGACTGTGGGATCGGAGCCGTACTCTCCCAACGTCATGGCCAACCAGGCAGGCTGTTTCCATGTGCATTTTTCTCACGAAAGCTAATGGCAGCCGAATGTAATTATGACGTGGAAAACAAGGAACTTCTCTCCATGAAAGCAGCCATCGAGGAATGGAGACACTGGCTAAAGGGAGCAGTTCATAATTTTCAAGTCATTACTGATCATAAGAATCTTGAATATATCAAAAGTGCCAAACGTCTCAACCCACACCAAGCTCGATGGTCATTGTTTTTCACCTGTTTCCAATTTACAGTCACGTACAGACCAGGCAGTAAGAACAGCAAGGCAGATGCATTGTCCAGACGCTATGATCCCCCTACTGAAAGTCTCACACTAGAACCCATTCTTCCTCCTTCAGTCATCATTACTCGACCCAACCCGACACCTAATAACTGCCCCCCAAACAAGCAGTATGTACCTCACAACCTACCTCACAACCTGGGTCCACACCTCCATCGGTACGGGCCACCCCGGGATATCTCACACTCTTCGTCTAATCCAAAATTCATTCTGGTGGTCTTCTATGACCAGAGACGTTACTGCATATGTGAAATCATGTAAAGTCTGTGCCCAGTCCAAAACCCCTAAAGAAATACCATCTGGTCTCCTCCTACCACCTCCCACAACGCCCTTGGTCCCATCTCTCCATTGACTTCGTAACTGATCTGCCTCCTCCTTTTTTTTTTTTTTTTTTATATTTTCTTTATTATGTTTTAACAGTTACATTCATCACCCCACCCCTCTAACGGCATTACAAAAAAACAAAAAAACATACAATCCAGAGTACAAAAATGACAATGCAGGAATTAGGTGTCCCATGTTTGTTCGGTCCATAAATTATCATTTAACATGAAAGGTCTGACAACAAGGAAACGTATGGCTAATAAATATGATGTATATGGCAATAAACAAAAATGTTCACAGAAGGGACACACTCTCATCAAAAAATAAATAAGTAAGTACACCCTGTAAGAATACCAGTCCAGAAAACATAATAGAAGAGCTAAACCTATTAATTTTAACAGAAATAGAAAATACACATGCATAAATAAATACATTAAGTAAATAATAATAATAATAAATAAAACAAAATATAAAAAGAGCATATGAATAGAAGGGAAGGTTCAGGCATATCATTCCATTTTAGAGGGAGGGAAATTGTTCAAAATCTGGTCTCCCTTTATATTTCGAACCTCAAATCATATATTTAATCTTTTCCAATTGAATGTGAAACATTACTTCTTTTATCCAGCTACTATGCGTTGGAGGGTCTGCCCTTTTCCAATGAAATAATATTAAATGCCTCGCCAGTAGAGTAGTGAAGGTGATAACAGAACAAATGTCTTTACTCGGTTCTATACCCTCAGGCACCACACCAAAAATACTCATCATAGGATCTACGGAGGACCAAACCTGCAGAAATTAAAAATGAATAAATGAATGAATGAATATATTAATGAATAAATTAATGTGATAATAGGATAATGAATAAACGACTTGATAAAATAAATGATTCATTTTTAATAAAATTATTAAAATTTAATTTATTATTTTCTGCTTTTATACATTTATAAAAACAATTTTTACTTTTATTTTTTCACAAATTTTTTTAAATGTATTTTTATATTTGTATATTATTTTTTGATTTATATATATATATATATATATAACGGCGCTTTTGGGAAACGCGGACCTGTATTTTTCGGTTCTTCTTCCCATGATTGTCAACTGGGTTAAAAAAAAAAACGGTAACTGATTGATGAGGGTATAAAGAATGAACTTCTGTAAATGAGTTCTGTTACATACCTGCAAATTAAACATTTAATGCACAAGTGTTTGTAGTACTTAAATCATAAAATTGTCATAAAGAAAATGTCGAATAAAATAATATGGAAATTATTGGTTATTGTTCAGTAGTGTTTTTGCTTTTTTGGCCAAAGTTCTAAAAGCAAGAAATAAGACAAGTTTTATTAAACTTGTCAATTTGACAAAGGTCAGGAAAAAATGGTATTGCAATCCAGTTACTATTGTCCTTATCACTTCTAAAACGATGACTGGTGTGTTTACTTTTCTTACACTTTCTAGCTGAAGTTGCAAGATTATTTACGCCTTACAACAGAGGAAGAGGACTTGCAAGACGAACAAGCTTGCCTGTGATGAGTCGTGCAGTATCCTGCAGCTTTACGCATAACTTCTGCTGTCTTGATGACAAAAATGCTGATTTAGTACCCAGTCGCTGTGCAAAAGACAGATTGTTCTCTGCTGGGTTAGGGGAGAAACGTGTCACCTTTCGAGGTATGTAAAAAGCAGCTTATTGGAATGTTAGAGTTTTGTTTAAAAGTGAGGTTTTCTTGAACACATTTGGATGATTAATTCTTATGTATCATCTGTACTGTTAAAGAGATAGTTCAGCCGAAACATTTAAATTCTGTTATTTACTCGCCCTCAACTTTTTTAAAACCTGTATAAACTTCTTTGTTCTGCTAAACACAAAAAAATAATCCAAATAATGCGTGTCAGCAAACAGGTTTGGGGCACCATTGACTTCTATAGTACGACAAAATACTATGGAACTCAGTGGTGCCCCAAAACTGTTTGGTTGCAAATATTGTTCTAAAACATTCCTGCTTTGTAAATAGTAAGGTCTGTCAGTAGTCATTTAACTAAAATTTTAACAAAAGTTGTCCGGAGCTTTCAAAACTGTACTGAACTGAAAGTCAAAGATAAGTGATAACTGTCAGATTTGTCTTAGTATCTTACATTTTATCTTTTTGTTATTATTATTCTTAAAGGATGCCATGCAGATCCCCAAAAATTTAAGGATGTCATCGTGGAGGCTTTTCCAAAACTCAGACAAGGTGGTGGGTTTGAGTTGCTAAAAATATCTGGAAACACAAGGAGCCGTTATCTCAGCTTGATACCCTGTCCAAATGAGGGGTACCATGTAAAGTATTTGAAAGATCCTCAAAATCAAATTGGTCATGCAACCATTTTCATTCGTCCACTTCAACGAAACTTAGAAGTTGAATCAGTAAGTTACATACTTTCAAACAGGGAATGTTTTTTAACATTGACATAAAACATGTATGACATGCTATTTTGCTGTGATGTTTTCTTGCAGGCAAGTCTTCCTAGCAGAGATGAGTTGATTGGACCACCTCAAAAATGTGTTGTATGTGAAGATGAATTCCCCTTTGCAGCTATCAAGTCTCACAGTGATGAGTGCATGAGGTATTTGAGATTTATTTTTTTATGTGGAGTCTCTTATGGAAATGTTTATTTATCCTTGGTTTGGGCTCATAGGACAGAACGATTATCTGAGTTACAGTAGACTTTGTCAGTTTGAACCAATCAATGTTACTAAAATGTCATTATTATTGTTGTTGTTATTTTGAAACCCTTTAAAGGCTAAATTCACCCAAAAATGAAAATTGTATTAATTAGTCACCCTCATGTCTTTCCAAACCCATAAGGTTTTTGTTCATCTTCACAACACGAATGAAGATAAATTTGAGCGCTTTCTGTCCCTCCATTGACAGCCTATGCAACCTACTTTAAAGGTCCAGCATGGTAGTGAAGACATCATTAAAGTAATCCATGCTCTCACATCAACTCAACATGCATGCGCTTCACCTGTAAATCAATTTAAGGGTGCAAATATTGTCCTTTAATAGAAAAGGTGTGACTGTGGTCTAAGTGGATGAGAGTGGGTACGCAGAAGAATGTTAAATGCCCAGGGGGTACGCCGCTGTCAAAAGTTTGAGAACCACTGCTCTAGGTTGAGACACTAGTTTATAAACTGCACTGGTTTTGTATTTTGATGGAAAACTAACACATTCACTTGTATAGCTAAAGCATAGTTTCCGCCAAAATAAGTAGATTTGTGAGAGAGAGATTCATGCCGTTTCTATATTAATTCATTGCCATGTTACCAATTTGAACACATGAATGAATCTATAATATCTAGTAATAGTAGCCTAATAGTTGAGGTTTCTAATAGCCGACATGACAAACTCTTTATTAAACTGTCAGTTTGATTGAAAATAATACTAACGTTGAACATTTCTCAAGACTTTGAGCAGAACAATGAGGAAAAGCATAACAGGACTTACCGTTTGAGCGTCTACTAACATTCTTAGTCTAAACTGCTCGTCTCAACAAAACGAAAGGCAAAGGCGATGAAAGCACTACGTCAACTCCCCCGTTTTTTCCATCAGCACCTGTCTGTCTATGATTGGTGCTCATCAGCCAACACACCTGGTGACTTTAATCAAAATAATGTTGTGTCCGACGCGCGAGGGCCTTGGGCTTTGAGGCGGGGCCTCCATAACCGCAAAATCTGCTAGTCAACCAGTCAATACAGGCAGCTAAATACTAGCCTCATTGTTCACTGGATATAGTTGAATTAGGCCAATTAATGTTGCCGTTTCAAAGCGGGTCCCTCCTTCTGAATGTTTGCCGTAACATGCTGCCTTCACGTGCTATCGGAAATTTTCTATTTCCCACTTATGAAGTCGTGATTACGAGCTTGTCGTATTCAAGTGCTTTAATGTCGGAAAGAATAAAATGTAGCATCCCATTGGTTGACTATCATAAACATTCACCGCGCTACACATGCCGTTTGCTGACAATTTTGGTCAAATACATGCTTATTTCACTGCTTATAAAACATACAATATGCTTCGAATGATCGTTCATATCTAGCCTATAAATACACTACTTTAGCGACAAGACAAATGGACGTGGTTGTTGTGAGAACAGCAGCAATGGTTGTTCCCTCCACCATGTTTGAAGATTATGACCCGCCCAATAGTGATGTCCGGTGTTACGAGATTTTTGGTTTCTGAGATATTCGGTTTCCGTGGGCGGAGCATACATGAATATTCATGAGATATTACCAGACATGCGCGTCTGATCGTGAAACTGAGAATCTCAGTTCCGCTCCATCTCAGAATGTTTAGTGGATTATTTCATAAAGGTAACAGACCTGTGTCTAAACTATGAGCTTATGTCTAAACTAAATTTGTTTAGGCTACCTTCTTATTGTAGTTTTATTAGTATGTTCGTTTTGTGCAGTCATTCATGACTAAATGAGAATGTCAGTCATTCACTTCGTGTATGGATACGCAACCCTTATCTATCGTGCATCCTATATTGATTTCAGTTCGTTGCGGTAGCTTTCTATCTTGCGATGCTAAAACTGGGACTTTATTGGTTGTTATCCGTTAATGAATACAGCACTGCCTGTAACATCTGAAATAAACATGTAGAAATGTATCTATGGATAAATACGTTTGTTTGTAAACTATCCTGATGTGATTGTTTTTACGTCTTGTTAACTTGCAATCAAACCACAACTTTTTGTTAATAAACTAACTGAGACTAATAAGCCTATTAGCCTTTTAAGACATCACACAAGATTGAAATAAATGTCTGTACTTTTATCATGTGTTTCACTGTTGTGCTGGATGAAAAGCATTTATGCATCATATCTTCATGCAATTTAACGGTGTTTAAATGGCTTAATAGAGTAAAATCACAGAGTATGAGGATCCAAAAGTTATGCTGATTATGATATTCAACACTGTCCAACATTCACCATCTCTTGTTGTGATTGTCATGCACTAAAATGTCATTTATGTTTTTAATTAGATGGGTTTTTTTTCATGTTACCAGATAAAATAAAATATAAGTGAAACCAAAATTCCAGATCACCTGAATGATATGAGCTAACAGTCACTGAAGTTAATCTTCAGTTACTTCTTATGGAAGGTTCAAAACTGGTCCCTCTGGCAATGACTGATAATAATGTCCTCAAAAATATCAGTGGCCTAATAAAGTTGTTGTAACCTACTTGTGTTAACCTGTGCCATCTGTTCTTTGATCATGTGTTGCACTGTGTATACAACATTTTTTTTATAAGTCATAATTAGGGCTGCACGATTACGACAAAAATCATAATTGTCGATTCTTCCCTTGAAATTGTAATTGCGATTATTAATTAGTACGATTATCACAATTTACATTGAATTATGTTTTTACCATTGTTTGATGCAACTGCATGCCGTATTTTTATATGAAAATAAACAAGCTGAAAACACTCTAACTGAAAAACTTTTAGTGCTTTTCTATAGTATTAAGCCTAAAATGTCAACTAGGCTATACGTCGGATTGGTTTCTTGTTTAAATTATAAAAAAAGTAAAATTATGAATGGCATTATAATGCTATAGCTACTAAAACTAAAATTAAAACAATAGGAAAACCCTTAAGATAACATGTAGAAGAAGAAAAAAACGCATCTTAAGCACACAGAATAACATAAGTGGACTTTGAACGATTAATTGCCGCTTTGAACGATTACGTAATTGTGGCATCCATAATTGTAATCGCGATTAGAAATTCGATTAATTGTGCAGCCCTAGTCATAATGTTGTATGTTCTTAAGGCGTCAATTATGGTCACTTTTGACTACTTGAAATCTTGAAAATGGCAACTTATAGCTTTGGGTCTGTTAAAACATTATCACATGCACATGCACTGATTGGATTGGATCATGACCTTTATTAGCCTTTAGGGGATATTGGTATAAAGTGTGATCATTTTAATGTCATTATTCGGCTCAGTTCAGTTCAAGTTTTGCCTTCTCATCTGATATTGTCAGTATAGTTTGATCATATTTTCTGATTATTAAATGTCTTGTTGCTGAGCAAGCAAAAGGGAACAGGGGCTAGGAACACCAACATCATCAGATGACAGATTTACACACCCACTTGTAAATCAATTAGCTATTTTCGAATTATTAGGATGTGAAGCGTGTCAAATTCACATGATCACATAAAGCTCTATAAACATTTTCTTACCCCACTCTGAAATGAAAATACTCATCATTAGAAGCCAAAAACAGTGTTGGATAATTATCTAATAAACTAATGTCAGAAGTGAAATCATTCTGTATCCAATGGGCTGAGGAGATTTATTAAATACCTGTTAGCATCATTATGACAAATTGTACATAAGTACCCATTTTACTGGCTTTGTAAGGGTGAGGTTGGAGATGGATGCGATTGCATACAAAGAAATGTTTGACTTCAAACATTCTGGAAAGTTACCTGAGGGTATTTCCAGGAATGCCAAAATAGTTTTCCGCAGAAAAGCTAAAAACTTCATAATACAAAGTGAGTATATGCATATTCTACATCTCAGTTAATTGGTTTTTATAGTATAATGACCAACCTGCTTTTTTTAGATGAAGTTTTGCATTATGTTAGGAGGAAGGAGGGAGGTGCACTGGCCAGAGTAGTCTGCACAAAAGAGAAGGCCAAATACATTTTTATGGAGTTGCACAATAGTGCAATAGGGGCTCACTGTGGCATTCATAAAACCTTGGATGCAGTGAGCAGAAGGTTTTATTGGCCAGGAATGTCTGTGGACATTAAAAAATGGGTGAGTGCAATTTCATGTGTTCGTACACTTCTACTTGTATAGTAGCCTACCAATTAAGTAAAGTTAGAAAATACTTTTTTCAGATAACGCATTGTGCAGCTTGCCAGCAAAAACAACGTTCTCTAAAGAACCAAACCCAATATACCCCAATTGAGGTAAGTTTTGTTTGTGTGATAGAAATTTGCAGTTTGTTGCAATGGACTTGAACATGTGAATGTTTTTCAGGTGGCAGAGCCATGGGAGATTGTGGGTATGGACTTGGTGGGAAAGCTCACACCAACAAAAGATGGTTACCAGTACATTTGCGTTATGGTAGACTATTTTACCAAGTGGTGTGAGGCTTTCCCACTGAAGTCTAAAAGGGCAGAGGAGGTAACAGAGTGCATAATTAAACTTTTCTATAAATTCGGTGCCCCGAAAAGGCTACTAACCGATCAAGGCACTGAATTTGTAAACCAGGTTAGTATTAAGTCTTTTTTTTTCTATTTTAATCCTTGTGATTCTGTTGAAAGAGCTTTTTCTTTTTTCTTTTAATGAAATTCCTGCCCAACTAAAAATAAAACTTGTGTCTTGAATATACAGATCAATCTAGACGTGTGCCAAACACTGGGCATCAGCAGGAGCTTATGTGCACCATACCACCCGCAAACGAATGGATTGGTAGAGAGGCTTAATGGCACAATTCAGAGGTTAGAAATAATATTTTTTTCAGTTATAACACTTTTGGTAATTGATTAACAGGTCCCTAATGTTTATTTTCTCATTTTCTTCTCCTTAGAACTTTGAGCAAGCTAGTGGAAAGAAAACCAAGCTCGTGGGCAGATTATTTGGAGGCCACGATGTTTGGCTTGCGAACCAAAAAACAACTGACTACCAAATTTTCTCCTTATTTTTTGCTTTTTGGACGTGAGGCTAGGTATCCATGTGAGGTACCAGACAAATATGAGGTCAGTACATTATTTAACCGAATTTGTTTTCTGCAATTACTTTGTGAATGTAATATGTGCAATTTTTATTCTTAGATCAATGAAAGTGTTGAGGAATTGATAGCAGAGGAGTGCATTTCCGAATGTGTGAAACGACGGGACCGCCTTTACCAGGTTGTTAAGGAAAATATGGCGCAGGTTCATGCTAAAATTAAAAAAAGAAAGCTACAAGGAAAGGCCAGGATCCTGCAGGTTGGAGACAGAGTATTGCGGCAAAATATAAGAAGTCAGCAAAGAAAGGGAGGCAAGCTTGACCCGGATTATGTTGGCCCATACACGGTTCTAAATGTTGATGACAAAAGCATTGATCTTATTGACGACAATGGAAAAATCTACCCCAAAGTGAACCTTGACCACTTGGTGCACTTCCAAGAAGAACCGCCAACAAAAGCTCCCAAAGTCACATATGTCACAACATCCTTACCCGCCTCTATGCCTTCAGTTCCTGTTCTAACGCCAGTCACTGTCAAGTGCCCATCTTTTCAAACCCAACTCACATTCACCCATCCTGTTACTTTGCCAATTACACAATTTTCCCTGCATCATTTAACATTGCCCTTCACACTACCTATTGTCTCATCACAGTCCCATACCATGACCCAGCCAGCATCCTCCCTGCCTGCTGCCTCAAAGCCTGCTTCCTCCCTGCCTGCAGCCTCAAAGCCTGCTTCCTCCCTGTCTGCTGCCTCAAAGCCTGCTTCCTCCCTGCCTGCTGCCTCAAAGCCTGCTTCCTCCCTGTCTGCTGCCTCAAAGCCTGCTTCCTCCCTGTCTGCTGCCTCAAAGCCTGCTTCCTCCCTGTCTGCTGCCTCAAAGCCTGCTTCCTCCCTGTCTGCTGCCTCAAAGCCTGCTTCCTCCCTGTCTGCTGCCTCAAAGCCTGCTTCCTCCCTGTCTGCTGCCTCAAAGCCTGCTTCCTCCCTGCCTGCTGCCTCAAAGCCTGCTTCCTCCCTGCCTGCTGCCTCAAAGCCTGCTTCCTCCCTGCCTGCTGCCTCCCAGCTTACTTGTATGTAGCCTCCTTTAAATTTTCAAAACTAATTTGAATAAAAAATTTAACATTGCCTCTTTGTGTTTGTTTAGTGTTACATGACAATCTGGGCAGGTAAAATTGGAGGACGAATCTGGAGCAAAATAGGTCCATACAAACTCTTTTCTATGGATCTCGAGCGCCTCAGGCCTGTAGAGGAGCTTGAAAGTGAGGTTGGTTGCTTCCATTTGAGCATCATAATACTGACATTATCACATTGGGGTAAAATTGTGGATATTTATTTTTTCTGTTGCAGGTTATCAATGCATACCTTGCTTGTCTTGCAAAAAGTTATGCAGGGCATGCATTTGTCATTGATTCCTTCCAAATGACAAAAATGTGGAATGGCAAGGCCTGTTTAATGAAAAGGGTAAAACTGTATACCAATCCTGATAAAATGAGAACCATAAGTATATTATGTTTCTTGGTGTATTGATCTTGTAATCACTTGTATGCCCATATAGACAGATCTACAAAAATATGATTTGCTGCTGGGGTCTGTAAATGAGACTCACCATTGGACACTCCTGGTTTGCTTCATTCCCTGACTTCTATCCATTTTTTTTTCTTGTACCTTGTAAACTTGTAAACTTGTAAATCTCTTTGTAGTTGATATATCCTCAACAAGGAAGGATTATTTATATGAACTCCCTTGGTGAAGGCAGCAATAAATTGGTTCACTGCTGTAAGGCTGTGAGGTGGGAGTAATAAACTACGTGTGATGAACCTGATAAAGGTTTTTTTTTTTTTTTTAATTCTCTCTTTTTCTCTTTCTCTCAAAGGGATTTCATGGACCACAAGGGATTTCAGGGCACTACATGGAAATGTGTGACTTTACCACACAATTTACAGCCAGACAGCAATTCATGTGGAGTGTTTGTGTGCAAAGTATGTAGCTGTAATAAATTAAGCCGTTTTTTGCCTTATTTTCATTGTGTTTTCATTTCTCTCTCTTTTTTTTTTCAAGTTTGCAGAAGCCATTTTAACAGGAGGAAACCTGAACTTCCCATGTGATCCTGAAAACATTGCGGTCATGCGTGAGGACATTGGCCAGCGCCTCCTAAATGAATCGGGTAAATTCTTTAAATTTGGATTTATGGATGCATGTCATGACTATGTATAATATCTTGAGTTTTTTTTCTTCTTTTCCATAGAAGACCTAAGTGACTCATGCTTGGCCTGTGGTAATGAATATCCTTATACAGAAGACAAAGTGGACACTTGGGTATGTTTAGCTGAGGCCATGATTTAATTTCTGTATATAAAACTACTATTTAAGGTTTTATTAATCCATGATCTCAATCTTTCTCAGATTGAATGTGACCGCTGCAGTGGTTGGTACCACTGGGACTGCATGAGCAGGCCAAGTATAGAGGCAGTCTTCATTTGTCCAGGGTGCCAAGGACCTTTCTAGTGCATAATGTGCATGGCTTTTATTTTTTTATTTTTTTTATTTAATGTGGGCCTCAACATTTTGAGAGATTTTTACAGCTTTGTCCAAGATGAACTACTGTAAATAAAATTATTTTGTCACCACCAAACTGGTTGTTGAATCTATTTCATAAAAGGCTGTGATTTCTTTTTCTACTTTACAGCAGATGTACCAAAACATCTATATTTTTACTTTCTATTTCAATACTTATTGTAGACAAACTACTGCAACACCTTTACATGGTAATTTGCTTTATTCGCGGAGCTGCCGACTTGAGGGCGGATCCGCCCCGGAGTCTGTTGCTTTCAGGGTTGCCTTTGACAAATCTTGCCAACCCTGAGGTTTAAAGGGGTCATATGATGCTTTTTTAAAGATCTAAATCCAAACGAGACAGCATCTATATAGATAGTTTGCAAATTATTCATAAGTGCTTTGTTACTGTATACTTATTATAGTGTTACCAAATTAATCTAAATTCTAAATCAAATTAATTAATCAGAATTTTAAGAAGTGGTTATTGTATACTTTGGTAATTTGTAATGCAACTTTCCTTAGACGCTTCATTGGAATAAACCCAGAAAGAGGCTCAAAGACCTGCAGAGGCAAGGTAGTCTCCAAGAAGACGGGGAAGGTGGCGAATAAGAAATCTGCTACAGTCAATCCAAAGGTTGCCTCTCTACTAAAAAAATCTCATGGATTTCGAATGGGATTTCATCTAGGCAAGTGAAGTTGCACATACATTTTCATTAAATACAGTTCTTAATACAATTTATTTCACCGTTTAAACACGTATACAATATTTCTTACATTTAAACCTTTTTAACAAGCATTTTAGAAGTAAAAAAAAATTAACATTTAATAGTAATCAGTCGAAAAAGACTGATGCGACTCGTTTTGGTGACTAACATCGCGTCCCTGTAGTTTGCGTTGCATAAAATAAAATAATTTACAGCAAAGAAACGGTTTTATAGATAAAATATCCACAAACCTATATTTGACCAAAAAAATGCAAGTCGTCGGCGGCACTGAGAACTACTCTGAAGAGGATGCAGTCCGCACTCATTACACCCCCTTTGTTGTTGCGACTGTCCGGTCCCAGGTGCTGGGTTACACAAAAACTACCCAAACACAAAAAAAAAAATGTTTGGGTTAAAATAAAATAATGATTTTATTAAAACCATGATTTTTTTAGAGAGTACATGCACACTATAAAAGCAACTGATGCAAGCTGTTAATCAGTTAAGGTGGTCCACTAATGTTGCTCGAATGCACCGTTA
>NW_015652299.1:1012151-1013326 GCF_001515625.1 Sinocyclocheilus rhinocerous | reverse complement strand
GTTGCTGCTGATTGGGCTGACATGTTTGACACACCCACCAAACAAGAGAAAACGCATCTCAAACCCCGTTGCACACCGTTTCCAGGAAACATGTCGTTCAAAGCGGAAACCGTAGCAAAACGGTGCACACCGGTTTGAGCTTGAACTTGCCCCAGGTGTTTCAGTTTCATTGCCCAACCACTGTATACATTTCTAAGTTAGCAATTTGGAGTATTAGTATATACATTTACCTATTCTCTGACAAAATAATTTATTGTGATACTTTTTTAATGTGCAAAACTATTAAATTAGTTTGTCTCACAAACTCTACTTGTCCTTTAAAATCTTAAGCATATGCCCTAAATCACATGACTTGACAGAAGTGACATAATTTCTTTGGAAGAAAAGCAGCTCCAGGAATAAAGAGTTAGACATAAATTTTATTTTCTTCATTTTTATCAATATTTAATCTAAACTTATTTAATATATAATCATAAGATGTCCACCCCGTTGTGTCAGTTTATATTGGACATGATCATATATATATATATATATACACAAATCTGTTTAGTTTAAACAGTGGGAATGAGCCTTCATTTTATTGTATTTTATTTATTCAGGTAATTTTATGAGACTTTATACAACTAAAAATCTCTTTTTCAGAAGTGTGCTGGCCAAGATGAGCAGCTACAGAATTTTTTTTAATGTTACAAATCAACAAACACCATGCAAATACATATTTAAAATATCTGCAATTCGAATCTTCCTTTACCAGAAAGTATTTACCATGAAATACAGTTTAGCTTTGTAAAGTTACAACCTCCTTGACAGCAATCAGTCTGGTTTCAGAAGTGGACATTCAACCGAGACTGCCTTGCTCTCAGTTGTTGAAGCCCTAAGACGGGCAAGAGAGAATTCCAAATCTTCAATACTTATCTTGCTGGACCTTTACAATTAATCCAGAACGCGGCAGCAAGATTCATTTTTAATGAGCCAAAAAGAAGGCAGGTCACACCTCTGTTTATCAATTTGCACTGGCTACCAGCGTTCTGCAAGTGAATGTCGCTTTATTGTGCCATCCCAAAGAGGCAGAAAATCCCTTTCACGGACTTTTAAACTAACTGTTCCCTCCTGGTGGAATGACCTGCCCAAATCAATGCGAGCAGCTGAGTCCTTAGCCATCTTCAAGAATCGAC
>NW_015652299.1:1000529-1011902 GCF_001515625.1 Sinocyclocheilus rhinocerous | reverse complement strand
GACTTTTACATTAACTGTTCCCTCCTGGTGGAATGACCTGCTCAACTCAATCCGAGCAGCTCAGTCCTTAGCCATCTTCAAGAATCGGCTAAAAACACATCTCTTCCATCTTTATTTGACCCTCTAACTCTAGCACTCTCTATTCTAATTCTATTCTTAAAAAAAAAAATAACACTTGCTTTCTAATCTTTTTGTATTGTTTTATTTTCATTTATTATACAATTAACAAAAGCAAAAAAGATCTCTAACGCTAGCTTGCTCTATTCTTTTTCTATTCTATCTGTTTTCTTTTTATTTATTATATTATTTAAAAAAAAAACTTGCTACGTGTACTGCGTTAAGCTAACTGAGACTTGTTATAGCACTTGTATATCATTGCTCTTTTGTTGATTTTGATTGCTTCCACTGTCCTCATTTGTAAGTCGCTTTGGATAAAAACGTCTGCTAAATGACTAAATGTAAAGTATTTCAACCCCAGCTTTAACTTGTTTTTAGACTGGAATTGATTTACATGAGATTTAAAAGATTAAGATGAATCAAATATAAAACCAAGATATTTATATTCTGGCACTAACTCTATTACAGTGACTTGTAAAGCTCTAATCAATATAGGGTTTGGTTTTAGTCCTTTATTTAACCAAGAAATAAACTTTCGTTGTTTATTTCGAAAAAGCCTAACTTCAGTTTTGTTAGCTTTGTTAAGAGAACAATGATTTCATAGCAAGACTAACTGTAATATATAATTACCAATAAATAACTTTTTTTTTAACCTATTGCAAGAAAGATGGCAACAGGCCAGCCCTTGTTTCTCCCTTTTTGGGGAATCAATAAAAATCACACTGTATAGGTTGAATCAGTCCTTCTTTTACTCTTTTTCTTCTCCAGATGTAAAAAAACAACAAAAAAAAACAACTGGTAGAGCATTTCAAATCATTTTTCAAGATTAGTCTACACAGGAATCAGCAAGCAAAAAATAGGCAGAGATACAAGGTATGGTATATCCGATAAGAATAAAAATACATATGCCACTACTAAAGAATTGAACAGAATGAACAAAGGCTTTTTGAGCTCAGTAATATGGGTGCTCTGTCAGCCCGAGCACGAGGCATTTCTGAAGCTTGGTGTGCACAGCACCCCATAATATTACTGTAGCTGGTTTCAGCTCTCAAGCGACACTCTCTCAAATCCCATTTAAACAACCAGCCTTCCTTTCTTTAGTGTTCTCTGAGGTGTGGCGGTACGGCCGTGTCGTAGAGAGAGAGAGAGGTAAAGCAAGGACGTTAAGGCACTGAGAGTTGAGTTGGTGGTAAAAGAGAGCGAGATGGCGATAGTTGACCATCATACTGCAGTCACGGTGTTAAAGGCACAAGGCAGAGCAAGTGGCAAAGGGGCAGAGGGGAGGAAGAGGATCTTAGCGAAGGTCACTTTCATCATCTTGTAAGGATTTCTTGATACGAAGCAGCATGGTGGTGAGCCACTGATCCAGTCGTGAGATGGTGTCATACTCCTTTACCTGAAAGATAGAGAAAGAACCATGAAAATGATGAAGAGCCCTGCTATTGTGCCTATGAATTGATGTGACAGCCACTGATAGGCATGTCATGTGGACTAGCTTAACTCGTTTTAGTGAAACTAGGAAGCTATGGTGAAACTATGCTTCTAGTGACCTGAAAATTGTTTAAGAGGTTTTATAAGCAAGTGCTTGTCTTACAGCATCAGTATATGCATCCAAGTTCTGTTCCTCAAAGGCATCTAAAAGTTTCTGTTAAAAAAAGAAAAAAAAAAGAGAACATTTTAAGCACATAATTCATCCATCATCCTTCGGTCAGAACCACAGTGTTTTGCTGTTACCCAACACACTCCACAGACAGAATGACAGAATGGTTTATTCACAATTCTTTCACTTTACTGGCATGATTATTTTAGACAAATGAGAATAAACTCTCTCAGTAGGTAATATCTTTGCACTTTCATATCACTGAATTCAAAATTACAACAAGCCAATGTAGAAGCATGCCTTCAGAGCAAATTATACAAAACTGGTTTGCTCTGTCAATTTATGAATCACCTCAAGATTGTGGAAAATAGCATGTTTTTACAAGCTAAAAATACAGCACCCTCAATGACTCGGATCAAAAATTACTACTGTAAAAATAATACTTTACATGATTATAAAAACCTTTGATCAGCCATAAAGTTGTATGGAATACTTTAAAAATAAATAAATAAATAAAAACATAAGAAAAAATGAATGAACTAACAAATTCATAAATAAGAATAAATTAATTAGTAAATAAATAAAGAATAAATTAACAAAAATCTATTACATTGGTTATTTAAAGGGGTCCTATTATGCGGGCCTTCATTTGATACAGGAACTATTTGAGCCGTTCATGCCAGACTGGGGAGAGAGGTGTTGTAATAATGTAAAATATGTGAAAAATAATGTTTTTCGAACAATCTAGTATGAGAGTCTGTTCTAGTACACCCCCAAAACAAAATCAAGACGTTGTAAAAGAGCATAATAAGACCCCTTTAAATAAAAAACTTGGGGTTTGTACAAATCCTAAGTATAAGCAATTACATTTTCAAAATTTAGAACACATTTAATGTTGTTTTTTTTTGTTGTTGCTGTGGTCATTTTGTGCTGAGATCCAGCCTTACCTTCACCAATTTGCATTCACGTGAATCTGAAAAGGCTGGAAACATTTCCTCATACTTCTGGACGGCAAGCTACAAGGGAGGCATCAAGGACAAAGAATATGAAAGGGAACTGCAAACGACACTGCTGTTTTCCATCAGCTTGTTTAAAGATGTGTTTCTGGTGGCATGTGTCATACCTTAGCATTCAGCATGTCCACACAGAAGTGGCAGAGAGCTGCCTTAAAGAAATAGTCCTTTGCACTGTATTTCAACAGAGCACTGTCCATTGCATGTGTTGCAACCTGAAAACCCAAACAACACAACTTAACAAAATCTTTTCATGTGCGAAAATAAATAAATAAAAAGTTATATGCAACTTCTTGTTTCAGGCTGAGTTTGGAGTTCAAGTGACTGCACTGACTGATAGTGACTGATATTTGACCCGACAGAGAAAATGCCTGATAGGTAAAGATTATATTTAAGCTTTTATTTCTTTCACGAGTTCAGCCTTTTCATCTATTGAAATTCATTAAAAAAATAGCAGATTGCCTTGATAAAAATCTGCATCTTTCCATATGCAACAAAAGTGTATGTTCACTCTTAACAGCTACCTTTATTCACATATCCAAATCAATGTTTGCTACACATGGAGGCAAAATATTTCTGTTTAAAAATTGACTACCTTCATATGGTCGTCAGTCTGGTGTACTGAAACCAGACTGACATAGTTTTGTTTACCTGTTCATAGATATCAATGGCTTTAGGGTACTGCTCCAGTTGAGCTGCATAGGTGGCAACTTTGAGCAGGCATTTGTTGGCTGAGCTTCAGAGAAGAATGAACAGATTAGAAACATTTCCAGATCATGACTCGGTTACGATTACGGAAAGAAATTCCCCATAAAAGATCATGTGATGATGAATAATAGGGTCATGTGTCATATGCTGCCTGCAAGGCGGTATATCTCAATATGGTACGGTAAATGTGAGACGGAGGTAAAGGTCTTTGCCTTAAGCAAACCTGCTTGCTATGCATTACGTACTGATATTTTAATCAAAACCATTCACTGGAGAAGACCTGATTTTATAGGTAACCCCATTTCTACTGGTCATTTCTGTATCATCATTTAGGATTGATAAGTCTTGAGAACTAGGAGTAAAAACAGCTTTAAAACCATCGTACCTTGTGGACTCCTCGCCTTTATAATAGTCTGCTGCCTGTTCATAGTGAGCTATGGCCTAAGGAAAAGGTTATAAAGTACTTTGAATAAATTTTACTTTCAGATTTGGAATAAAAATGATATAAAGAAAATAATCAATCAATGTGACAAAAGAAATCTGACCTTGTCAATGTCAACCAGTTCGGTCTCATAAATTTCAGCAATGGTGACGTGGTGTTTCGCTGCGATTGTAAATCGACCCTACAAGATGAGACACACAAAACAAGCAGCATTACACTGCAATCTAGGCATGACTAAATGCATAGCTAAGATAAAATCACTGCTACACGATTGACTGGTGAAAAACAGCTTCAATTTCTTTTACAAGTTCAGCTGGTTAGTTTTAGCTGAAAAACACCACTGCCTGTTTTCCTCCATTGAAAGCCATCCAAAATAGCAGATAAAACATTTTCTGGAAGCAAAATATTTTCATATTTAAAAAAACTTTTATAAACACAAAATAATAATGAAATATTAATAATCCGTTTTTCAAGGTTTTACAAGTATCATGAATTACCAATTCATAAATAACACGTTTTTGGGGGTCGCACCACATGGTATTTTACAACCTGTCCTGAACTAACTTGGCCTTTTCAAAAAAAAAACAACAACAACAAATACATACATACATACATACATAACATAACGTCTTTCAACATAGCTCAGGGAGTGACTAGTTACAGGGTTCATACAGATACTGTAAAATAAAATTTCAGGACTTTCAAGGACTTTTCGAGCACTACTTTTTTGGTTTTCAAGGACTTCATATCAGAGATGTCACTTATCAAACAATATCTTATCTTTCAAATTCTAAAAAAGATAAATAGATAAATAAAAATATACTAATAAAACAAAATGGCAAAAATAAAGTGAAGCACGTGCAAGGTATGCAATGATGTCAACTTTAAATATTAGTAACATAAAATGTATCAGCAACTTCAGTAAAGGTTGTGGCGGCAAGGGAATGACTTTAAAAGCGAATTAGTAGACCAATCGTTAAAAAACGCTGACTCATTCTAATATGAAGTAAGGTTTGTAAACAAGGAAATTATTTTAACTTTGAACAACAGTGACATGCAGAACTCACTTCAAAGGGATTAAAGCATTGCAGCGCTGTCCCGGTCACGGTAATCCACTTAACCATCGAAAGAATATTATGAAGTTATCGCTTTCCTCATTCAGATTGATTGTTATCCCACACGAATATATGATTGACCTGAACAATTAAAGCTGAATCACATACATGGAAACTTCCACAGAAACAAGCACAAAAACCATCTTGAGAATTTTGTATTTGAACGTCCATTTTTGCGATAGCTCTGTATATTTCTATAGCCGTATTCGAACAGTAATTGTTTCTCATGGGTACGTTAGGTATTTTCAACATTTACAGAGGTTAATTGGTGATTTTATTGCTGTCTGAATCCAGAATGTCAGTGTTTTTCTCCCACCATTTGGGTAAAAAAAAATTCCTGGTCGAATTACCTACTGTTTTTTGACAAACACTATCGTGTGGTAATAAACTGCTGTCCGACTCCACATCTTTGAATTTATAAGAAGAGACCAGGGCCGTCCTTAGGGGGGGTGCAACTGGTGCAGCCGCACCGGGCCCCGTGCTTGAGGGGCCCCACGTTGAACGGACTGAGGACTGTGTGTGTTTTAAGCTAAATAGAACAGAATCAAGAATGGGTTACATACCCATGGCAAATTCTATTCAGTTTGTCTTACTAATTACTACTAATTTGTGGACGTATTTTAACAATATTTCAAAAAGTCTCTAAGCATATAGCGATGGGTAATACAGAAGCACCAAAGAAAAGACAAAGGAAGGTCAACTAGACTAAATAAGTTTAAAACTAAGAAAACACTTTCACGATTCAGGTGATACCTTGATGTCATTGTAATAGTCCAATAAATGTATTTGGTTGAAACGTAGATAGTAAATTGAGATTTAGAAATCCTTAGGAGGACTTCTCAGCTGTCCTAGGTTTAGGAGCTACTTACAGCTTTGTGAATTATTACTCTTGGAAAAAAAAAAAAGCTAAATAGAACAGAATCAAGAATGGGTTACATACCCATGGCAAATTCTATTCAGTTTGTCTTACTAATTACTACTAATTTGTGGACGTATTTTAACAATATTTCAAAAAGTCTCTAAGCATATAGCGATGGGTAATACAGAAGCACCAAAGAAAAGACAAAGGAAGGTCAACTAGACTAAATAAGTTTAAAACTAAGAAAACACTTTCACGATTCAGGTGATACCTTGATGTCATTGTAATAGTCCAATAAATGTATTTGGTTGAAACGTAGATAGTAAATTGAGATTTAGAAATCCTTAGGAGGACTTCTCAGCTGTCCTAGGTTTAGGAGCTACTTACATCTTTGGGAATTATTACTCTTGAAAAAAAAAAAAAATCCTAAAAGTCCTAAAATTAGGAGCGAAACGTCCCTTATTTTTATGAGTTGCTCCTAAATTTCCGCATTAAGAGCAACTTTTAGACTTAAGATTTTTTTGTGAATACAGCCCCTGGTTAGTGCACACTAAACCACATGCATTGTGTTAGAGTGCCCTCCAGTGGTGCATCAAATAATTTTTCAATTTTAACAATTGCTTTGGATATGCTGAACTATTTCCAAAACAAGTTTCCGCCGCAAAAAGATAAACAGATGAAAAGTGTCAAAATGATTCTGTACCACAAAAGCAGCTCTACTTTTATTTAAAACACCGTCTATAGCCCCCACAGATGTAAGAATGACTCTTACCATGTCTGTATAGATCTCAATGGCCCTGTTCAAGCAGTTTATGGCCTCTGTGGAGATAATGACAGACAACTGAACCTTAACCATTTTCAATGAACTGCATATAAACAGATAATTTTTAACACCAAAGTAAAATGAAATTTTTTTTTTAGAATATTTAAATAAATATTCGGGTTTTTTTGGTGCATAAAAAGCAATGGGTCTCATTTACTAATAACTGTGTGGAATATTTGTATTTATATGCACAGGAGAAAATTTTCCACCTAATTTACAACACATTTTCAAACGAGTGACCAAATCATGATATTTTTTCAGGAAGAAAATTCAAAAGAACAGCATTTATTTGAAATGGACATCTTTTGTAATATTATAAGTATAATATATAAATGTATATAAAATAATATAATGTGAAATTCGGATGAATACCTTGAGGGTCTGATTTTTTAAAGGCATTGCCAGCATCAACGAAGTTTGTGGCTGCGTCATGTTTACTCTGCATCTGCAGGTATAGGAGAGCCGCCTGGGAGAAAGCGTTTCCTGAAGCTAACAAACACATACAACAAAATGCAAATATTACGATAAATATTACAATAAAAATATAATGTGCAACAGACATGCATAGCCTGCAAGCCTCAACTAAAAAAATCTTTCTCATTTAGAAATTAAGTGAATTTGTGTTCCATTCACACATTTAAAATAAGAGGACAAAATAACAAGTAGATTTGTATATTGATTTAAGCTGAGTGTATGTCTTTACCACTCCAGTTCTTGGCCATCTTGAACATGTTTGCTGCCCTTCCATACAAGTCACAAGCATCCTCCATCTTTGAAGAGCCCCTATTAAAATATATGATAATAATAAATACAAAATATAATGATGATTTCTAACCTAATCACGTTCCCTAACACTTACAAAAAGTGTCCATATATATAGATCAAAGACAAGAAGTCCCATTTTGGTGTCTGCATCAAATGAAATTTAGAAAAGTGATTTTATATACATACATTAAATGCATGTAAAGTGTCTACTTTAATGTTTCAAAAACCTTTTGTGAAAATATAATGTGAAAATATGGCTGAAATAATGTCCCATCCTCATTGACCTAGGGCTGGACAATAATTCAATATCAATATATATTGCGATATAATTTTCAGAAATATTCAGAAAAGTGGCAATGGATGGCATTTTATCTGATAAAGTAGCGTTTATGAGCGGAGCACTGCTTTGTGTGCAGCCGTTACCATAGAAACAGAGAATGAATTTGCATTTTCAATAAGCCCGTCTCCAGCAACATGTTTTTGTTGTTGCTCACTCTTTTTTCTGTTTTCTCCAGCAACTCTGAGCACTTTTCCTATTCTTTATCCTGGCTGAAGCACTTTTGTTTCAAACTGTATGAATAATCAGCCTACCGCTTTTATTTCTAAAATAATATATAGTTTTACAGGAGGAGGTTTCCTAGACTTGGCAAATTCATTTTTCATAAGTTTGTAGGTACAGACATCCATTGTGGGGGCGTTCTTGGCAGTTTTTCTGAGGCTTTTTTTAATATTGTTCATATGATATCAATATCAGAATTATATCATATTGACTGAAATTAAGAAACATATTGTGATTGTGTGACTGTGAAACAGATATGACTGTAACTGATATATTTATGTAAAAATGAAACAATATACTTATTCTAACCTGTACTTATTAAAATATATGGAACAAAAAGTGATCATACAAAATGTTATTATATTTTAAATGATTAAAAACTTATTGCTGACAATTGGGTAAATCCTAGTGGTTTGAAGGATAGTGGCAAATGTTGTTAAAGATTTCAAATTACAATTTAGCTTTGGGGGGCTGCACCATGATCCTTAAACACAGTCTTTTAATGTCATCTACTGATTCTTGTTCTATATATGCCTGACAATATTTTTTATTTTTTTGTATATGGACTATACTTAGTGTGTGTCTTCTGTAAATCATGGTAAAAATGTATGATAGTCATTATTTATTGCTACATATTGCTCAGAAATAAATAAATAAATAACAGGACACATTCATACAGGGGGGGGAAATGAAAGCTACTGAACTTTTATTGTTTTGATGTTTGGAAACCTATATACATTCAATTTGTTTACCATATAATGAATATTGACTATGTTTTTCAGCTATTACAGGTTTGGGGTTTCTAGAGTCCAAGCAGAACACGCAGGTTAACGTGTTAATGTTTGTCATGTCCAGTGTCAGCTGACTCCTAGCTAAAGCCTACAGCTTACATTTCACTCTCATCGCCTGACTATTTCATCATCAGCTTTATGGAAGCATTACGCCAGATCACACGACTAGATCTCAACCTTAACAATATAGATGTGTACAGACACGATATGTGTGATGACAATATTTAGGTTTATTACAATTATTCGTTTCTCTGACTGTAAACTTACAGACATTTAAAATTAAATGTGGTTTCAATCTCCACATCCAAACAATCTCATTTGGCAGGAGAAATTGTTTTTAGACCCTTTTTTTCACTCTGATAATCACTTTTATGAAGTTCGCTTTTGACAGCTAACTGACTAACGTTAGCATGCTAACTATCTGTTTACCCGGGTTGGCTTGTCAGCAGTCTGTTAAAAGTTACAAAACATACCCAAACAGAGAGCCAAAGAACGACTGCGAGGATTTCACTTTCTTCTCGGCTTCAGCCATGAGAGCCATGGCCTCTTTTTCTTTCCCGGAGTTATCCATGAATATTGTTTACAGTTTAACTTTAGCAGCAGACTCTGGAATCCAGCCACATCAACACATCTCAGCGGAAACTTCCAACATGTCCGTCTGCTGCCTCATTTCAAAATAAAAGTGGAGTTGAGCTTGTCCAAAAATAAAAACATATTTAAAGAAAAACAAGAACCAGCAATTACTATAAAAATAGTATCATATAGATATATATTGTATAAAAACAGCATATATACTTTTGAAATACACTGATCAAATATTAACTTCATTTTATCTATTCATTTGACTTTTATCCAAAACAACTTGTTTATCATTTTTATCCAATGAGTTCTGAGCACTAAAAGTTACAGTAAAAGCCTGACATATAAAATAATAGTCAGAAAAATCTGAAATTAAATAGGTCAAATCTTCAAACAAAATATTTATTATTATTATTTTAAAGTTTGCATATGCATTTTATGTTTTGTATTTTATACATCAGGCTTTTATGGCTCATATAGTATAACAGTGAGAATATGGAGGTTTCTCCATTTTATTGCAGGTAAATTTGGTGCAGTTGTTATTTATTAGACAAGAGTTAAGGTGAAACTGATAACTTGTAATGTAAATTATATAGGAGTGTATATAGAAGATTTTATAGAGTAAATATAATATAATGATATAAATGGATGTAAATATCAGTTGTCACACTATACCTCACAATAATGATAGTAATATGCTTAGTTTTATGACCAAAGCGTTGTAGTTTTAATTGTTGTAACTGTTTGTTTAGTTTTGGTTCCGTTTTAATTATTTTCCCTCTTCCTGTTTGCCTGGGTTCTTGTTCATTTTTAGTTGTAATGGTTTCCAGTCATGTTCAAATTTGTTTCCATTGTGACTCATTAGTTCCCTCAGTTTGTGTTCTTGGTTGTCTGTTCTCATTGGTTTATAGTGGTTGTGTTTTGCCTGAGCATTATCTTGATCTCCTGAGAGTTTATTATTCTGATTCATTGTTTATTAAGTTGACTGCTACATTTAGATCCTGCCTCAACTCATCCTTTGCTACAGCCTGACGCTGACAGAACCGACCATAAAGATGGATCGCAGCAGTTCTTTCCACTGTCATCGCCACGGAGGAGCAGGACCGAGCAGGACACAGACGCGTGCGGACGCGTCCAGAAACGTCGCGTGCACATTCTAACCATAGCTCGGTTGCGGCAGTCAGCGATGAGAAACGCCAGAAGCGGCAACAGATGACTTTAATGTCATCATGGATGAAAAGAAAGAAAGGAGATGTGAGTTGGTTGATTCAGTAAATTAGCTCAGGTCAGGATAATCATATTTTCTGTCTAACTGTTACACCTGTTGATGTTAGCCTAACGTTGACTGAGCTAACATTAACATACACGGTTGCTAGGTAACTTCAGACTATTGTTAGCTAAATATTTAATGTTGAACTGTGGTTCCCAAACTGGGGTACGTGAGGCGACAGAGGTGGGTACGCGAACAAAATGCTGAGTTTTGCGGTGTTTCGTAAACGAATCTGTGGCTTTGAACGAATCGTTCGTGAAAGTCATGATTCAATGATTCATTCATAAATACAGTAACTTGCTTCGCTACTGAATGAACGAATGACTCGATGACTCACGCATTAAGACAGTTACTTACCGCCACCTACTGACGCTTTTAGTATTTAAAGGGGTCATATGATGCGATTTCATTTTTTCCTTTCTCTTTAGAGTGTTACAAGCTCTTGGTGCATAAAGAAGATCTGTAAAGTTGCAAAGACTAAAGTCTCAAATCCAAAGAGATATTCTTTATAAAAGTTAAGAGTTAGCCACACCTACCTAAAACGGCTCGTTCGAACACGCCCCCACATACAGTGGGGCAAAAAAGTATTTAGTCAGCCACCAATTGTGCAAGTTCTCCCACTTAAAAAGATGAGAGAGGCCTGTAATTTTCATCATAGGTATACCTCAACTATGAGAGACAAAATGAGAAAAAAAAATCCAGAAAATCACATTGTAGGATTTTTAAAGAATT
>NW_015652299.1:969126-998885 GCF_001515625.1 Sinocyclocheilus rhinocerous | reverse complement strand
CATTTTATGGAGGACTGTTTCCTGATCCTGGTAGAGTAGACTACAATGCCGGCTGTTCTGACTCACAGATTGTAAGTACGTTTTTTATATTTAAAGAGTTTTTATATTTTATATATTTAACGCGAGTTTTTTGGGCAGTGTAGAGTAGCACTTGTTGTTTGTCATTTTTCTGATCACAAATGCAGACAGGGTTTTATGTTTACGCGGCGCAACGTAACGCGTAAAAAGACAGTATAAGTCATTATAATCCGTATTTATGTCCCCACTGGATGCAACAAATGCCTTGTTTGTAATGGGTTTTAATGTTTATGTCTCCGGCCGGACACGGCATCAACAGTATGGTGAGGTGCGTAACATTTCCGTCTCACGCTTGAGGTATTCGGCCAATCATAACGCACTGGATAGCTGGCTAATCAGAGCACACCTCGCTTTTCAGACCGATTAGTTTTGTAAAAATCGACGCGTTTCAAAAAGGCGGGGCATAGAGGAGAAACAATAATGTACAGTATGTGGAAAATAATGTGTTTTTTTAACTTTAAACCGCATAAACACATTTCATTACACCAAATACACAAAATAATGTTCTTTTTAGCAGCATCATATGACCCCTTTAAAAGAATCACTTTTCACTTAAATATCATCATTGCATATTGAACTTTATTATTATTATTATTATTATTTAAAACAGTATTAATATTGTATTTATAAAGATAAAAAATGCACTGAAAATCAATTTAGGGGGTAAATATTGTACTTTAATGGAAAAGGTGCAGTCTAAGTGGAAGAGAGGGGGTACGCAGAAGGATGGTAAATGCCTCAGGGGGTACTCCACTCTAAAAAGTTTGGGAACCACTGATGTAGAACATTCTGTGTACCAAGAAAACGAGTCTATTTTAAACCACACATTTTCTGTCAGCAATGTATGACAAGCAGACTCTGGATGCTAGTATAATGTTAGACTCAATATGATCATAACTCAGTCGTTTTCATATCAGAGGACAGATGAGGTGGAGCTGATTCAGAACAGATGGAGAGACGGGGAGAAGCAGCAGCAGCACAACGTTACAGGTAGGTTATGTGCTATATGAAGGGCCAGGTGATTTTGATTTGTTGATGATAAAAGGGAAGAAGTGTACATGATAAGTAGTGAATACAGTTTGAATATTATCCATTTAAATGCTCTTCTTGTAGGAGCCAAAGTGTGTGTTTAGATGTTTAGAATATTTTGTTAACATGGTCACATCATCACATGGTTGTGGTTTCATATTATTTATGTCTCTGTGTGTGTCTCTGACAAACATCCTGTGCAACAAGTGATTTATTTGACATTTTCAGGTACAGCGGTTAGTTTGAATTAAAAGATTGTTTAACAGTGGAAATTGAGTTTCACATTATTTAAATTTTATTGACACACAAAACATTAATGGTGAACATTTTTGACTTAAAAAATGATTCTCTCAAGTCTTGGCGATCGGACCCTATTAAACAATAAAGAAAGTAAGAGATCTTTGTCTTATACATAGTTTAGTAGCCGCCTACTATTCTTTTTGGCAGAATTTATCATTATAATTAACTGAATTATTTCCTGGATTTTGTATCACCATAGTCCCTAAATGTATGTAAATGCAGGCAGGGGCGCAACTGCACATTTGCTGAGGGATATGCAAGATCTTGGGCAGTGCAGATTCCTCCTGTTCTTCTTTTGTCATGGTTTCCATCTTGATTAAAAAACTAAATCGGTCAGAGACATGGCCAATATTTTTATACCTGTCACTAAGTTCCTGGATAGCTGTGTCAACAATTACATTAAACACACCACACCTAAAATGCACTTCAGGGTCTTCATCTTCACTGTAATTGCTGGTTTCATCATGGAATTGTTTCTGTTTGCGGAGGCAATTTCTCCTAAACTCTGTGCTTCCATTCAATTCACTTGCCATTTTGCGTGCAATGGACATCGATTTTTGAAATCCCTCCTCTCTGTACTGTACAGTACAAAGAAGTCTTTCAAAGAATTGATCAGCATAATGGCAGTGTCCAAAGATACATCTGGTGCTTGTAGTGCCTTGCTTACATGTGTGATCTCAAATGTCATACCAAACAATGAGACACACAAGAAACTCCATGCGCACAACTTCTTCATCGAGTGATTTAGCCTCGGATGCAATTTTTCCATCTTTAGCCACTTTTTCAAGCTTTCTTCAAGCTTTTGCATCAAGAGCTCCTCCAAGCTGAAAGCACAAGGCTTTAACAGAATCTAGTTTTACCTCCCACCTGGTGTCACTCAGTGGCTTCAGTGTAATTTTCACAAATTCTTTCAGAATGTCCCATCTCTTGACAGACGAGGAGAAGATTGTATACAATCTCTCAAGAGTGCCAAAGAAAGTTAAACATCCTCTGTTTGAAGATGCTGCATGACATAAAAGGAGATTGAGGCTGTGGCTGCAGCAAGGAATGAATATTGCCTCTGGGTTGTTCTCCAGGATTAAAGCTTGAATGCGTTTCTGAATCCCACTCATGTTGGAGCCATTGTCATACCTCTGTCCACGACAACTATTTAACTCCAATCCCAAATTCTTCTCAATCACTTCAGTCAGTTTCTCTGCTAGGCCCTGACCAGTTGTGTCCTTCACAGCAGTGAAGCCAACAAATGATTCCTGTACACTTGTTTTTTTCCTTTTATCTGTGTGGACCTATCTTATTATAACAGAGGCCTGCTCCTGTTTTGAAATGTCTGGAGTGCAGTCAAACTGGACAGCAAAATATTTTGCTGCTTTAATACGTGTACAGATTTTGCTGACAACGCATTCAGATATAGATTGCAAAAACTCAGTTTGAGTACACCATGACCGGTATGATGTTATTTTTTTGGAAGATGCTTCTCTTAGATGCTCTGCCATTGTAACATCATAACGTACAAGCAGCTCAATTAAGCCAAGGGAATTGCCATTTTTAGTGCTGCCCAGTTGTTCTTTCTTCCCTCTCAGTGGCAAGTTTCTTTCAGCTAAAAAAAGAATGCAGTCAATCACTCTGGTCAGTACATTCTTCCAGCGGGACTTCTCTGCTGCGATTACCTTTTGCAATTCACTGTCAATCGTCTTCCATAACTGCAAGAGAGTTGCCAATTCTTTCCATGAAAGGTAAGCATCTATATGATGGTTACTTGTTTCATTAAGTTGAAGTGTTTTTGAAAGACATTGCCAGTTGTTGTATCCCAGCACCAGCCGTTTGTCACATGTTTTGGCTCCACCAAATAATTTGCATGCAAAGCAATACACTTTATTTGCTTTCTTGGAATATAACAACCAGTCTCACTCAATTCTCTCCCCATTTGATAATAAGCGATAACAGTAGGCTTTTGAAAATCGCCTGTTACTCGCCTCGGATCTAGGATATGGCCCATCAGGACATTTCAAAGGCCCTCTCTCAGTCATGTTTTGCCTAAAAGTGTCAGTAATTTGATGGGGTGAAGGTCCGATGGGTCCTCTGGGTAAGGTCTTTCCTCTGCTTCCTCCTCTGTTGCATCTCTGCATTCTCCATCTAACTCCTCTCTTCTGATGTCATCCTGAAGATGTGGCTCTCCATCTTTCCCTGCACTAGATTTTTGCAAGACAAACCAATACTTAACTCTGAAATGCCCTAATCTGTAATGTACTTCACAATATCGTGTGTAGCCAGTCATACCTGTTCTCTTCACTTGCACTGGATACATTTACTTTCTTTCTCTGCTCTTCATCTTCACAACTGAGTAAACAAAATAGATGTTTCACAAACTTTGTTCCTTAAGGCTAATACCTTAATCTGCATGTTTCTTGATATTGTGTAAGTCATAAAATCCTGTATGGCCCTTACCTACCTGTTTTCTTCACCTGCTCTGAACTCATTTTCTATCACTGCTTCATTGTCCTCCTCATCTTCATGGATGAGTAAATGAACCAGATATTTCACAAAATATATACCTTAAATCATCAATCCCAAATTTATGTTTCTTGATATTGTTTAAAGTGGTCATGACAAGATGAATTAAATTTTACTTGATTCTTTGACAAATAAGAGGTCACTGCACTATAAAAACATTTTGTAATTCTGGTGCACAAACAACTGTAACTTACTTTATAAGTGTACATCAGAAAACACATTAAAATGGTAAACGTATGTTATGACCCCCTTAAGATATAATATACTGTGTGGCAGCTCCTACCTGTTCTCTTCACCTGCTCTTGACTCATTTGCTTTTGTACTCTTCTGTACTTCTCTTTCTGTACTCTTCATCTTCATGGCTGAGTAAATGACCAGATATTTCACAATATTTATACTTTAATTCTGCAGTACTCCAATCTGCAATATTTCTTGGCCCATTCCTACCTGTTCTCTTCACCTGCTTTGTCATTCTCTTTCACCTGCTCTTCGTTGTCCTCTCCATCTTCATGGCTGAGTAAATATACCATTATGTTATTATTATACCTATACTACAGCAGTTAACTTTCAGTATGAAACTACTTGCATATTTCTACACACCATGAAAGAGTGGTTAAAAACTGCCAAAAATGTAAGTGATTAAAACAGTAAAGTATTAAAAAACTAAAATATATGGTAGATCTTTAAAACGTCATTTTTTATGAACACATGTACAAAGCATTAAAATTATTGTATTTGCTAAACAGTGATGTAATTTCATTAGCACTGTTATTACAACAGAAACAGAAAAAAGCTCATGCATGAATAAATTCAAACTGCATAATTTTTAAAGAAACTTTGTGGTTTTTCTAGCTGAAAAGGCATTGAGAATGTTTTGAGAATCCTGTTTACACAACAGCTTACAATGGCGTCTCGAATACTGTATGAATGAACCTGTAGTGGGATTTATAGGCTAGTCCCTTTCCATTTACACAGCATGGCTTTCCGGGCATTAATTGTGCCCCTGGACATAACGAGCTGAGAGGATGAGGCAAGAGCCCAATAATAACTAGGTTGTGCTTGGTGGTGAGAACCTCAGTTAACATTTTTAACAATCAATGAAATGAAACGCCTATTTTTCGGGAATAATGATTTGATATTAATGGACGGTAACTATGCCCGTCCTCACCTCACTGGCAGTGGCAATAACGTTAAATGTTGTTGAACTTCAAGACTGACAGTAATACAAAAAGATAGGTCAAGCTTACCGATCTCTTTTTATCCACTTTGACATTGATGTCCTCATTTTTAAGACACTGTTTTTCATTTTCTTTTTTTCGTTTTCTGTTCTGCGCCCCAGACAATTTCTTCTGTCCATTTTGCATGCGTGACTGTCACGGGATGACTCGCGAAACAAAATGATCCAAGTGCAGCTTTTAATGATCCAAACATAATCCAGACAATACTCCAAAACAGGGAAAAACAAGGCAAAAACACAAGATAATCTGAGGCATGAACACGTAACCGCAAAAGCAAGACTGAAGCCCCGAATGACACAAAACAACCAACATATATATACACACCAGCAAGATCATCAAACTAACAAGACACAGCTGAAACCAATGAAACAATGAGGATGCAGGGGATGATGGGAGCAGAGTGAGGGGAACCATGGGAAATGCAGTCAAGTTAAAACAAACACAAAGTCCAAAAGAGTGCCCTCTGATGGCTCTTAAGGGCACTCCAGCAGATGACTGTGACAGTACCCCCTCTCTAAAGAGCGGCTTCTAGACGCTCTAAAAGGGAGAAGAAAAAAAAATGAAATCCAGGAGGGAGGTGGAACAGAGGCGGACCAGGGGGAGGGATGGCGGGCCAGGACCATGCAATGGAAGGGGGTCAGGGGACAGAGGTAGACAAGGGTACGAGAGCAGAACCGGCAGGGTGGAAGGCCAAGGCGGGGCCGGCAGGATGAACCAGCAAGGTCCCAACCATACAGGAACCCCAGCAGATAAGTCAGGACGGAGCCGGAGGAATGAGCCAATGAGGCTACTGCCAAACAGGAACCCAAGCGGGTAGCCAGAGCAGAGCTGAAATCCTGCCAGGCAACAAGGGCGGGATAGAAAAACCCCTCAGCGAAGTTGACCAGGCAGATGACCCCCCTTGCAACTCAGGGAAAACTAAACAAGAGCAGAGAGAGTTTAGTACCAGCCTCGACAGCTGCAACAGGACAGACAGATCGCTCCGCAATGGTCTCCTTGACCGTAACCAGACAGACCAAGTGTTCCTCAGTGAACTCTAAGGACTCCCAGACTGGAGTGAGTTCATGAATGGGCTCTGAGAGCTCCCGGACTGGAGCGGGCTCTGGAGTGGACTCTGAGGGCTCTCGGACTGGAGCGGGCTCTGGAGTGGACTCTGAGGGCTCACGGACTGGAGTGGGCTCTGTGGTAGGCTCCTGGGCCAACATAGCAGGAAGCTTAAGTGGGACCGGCAAGTAGTGCTGCACGATAAATCGAAATGGAATCGAGATCGCGATTCGACAGAAGCTGCGATTGTCATGCGTATCTTTCAGTGAAGCACGGTTCTGTGATCAGCAGTAAATCTCCATCCAAAGGCCAGAGGGCGCTCTCGCGCTGAAACTCCAAATACGCCTCGCAGAAGAAACCCAGAAAATGCCTAGTTCACTGAGAAGCTATGCAAACAGCTGTCATTATCGCGAACGATTTCTTCTATTTCAGAATCGCGCAATAAAATCGTCTGCGATTTTTTTTGCGTAACTTGTCAGTGAACTACGGCTATGTGTAGTAAATTCTGCTCCATCTGAAAGCACGTGATGATGATTTCCTGGTGATTACAGAACCGGCTTTTTAAACAAAATGCGCATGACAATCGCATTCGATTAATTGTGCAGCCCTACCGGCAAGGCAAGGAGTTTGGTTGGTGCTGGCAAAGCAAGGAGCCTGGGTGGAGCCGGCAGGGCAAGGATAATGGGAGGAGCCGGCAGGGCAAGGATCATGGGTGAGCCAAAGAGAGTGGGCTGCTCAGAAACTTCTGGGACCACCAGAGTCGGGTCCTCCAAGACCACCTGACTTGGGACCACCGGAGTATGGTCCTCCAGGACCACCTGACTTGGGACCACCGGAGTATGGTCCTCCAGGACCACCAGACTTGGGACCACCGGAGATGGGTCCTCCAGGACCACCTGACCTGGGACCACCAGAGACAGGTCCTCCAGGACCACCTGACTCAGGACCACTAGAGTCGGGTCCTCCAGGACCACCGGACTTGAGACTACCGGAGTCTTTGCTGCCCTCCTTCTTCTTCTTGACCTCCGCTTGAGCGTGGGAATCAATGAAGGATCCTGGGCTTGACTAGATAAAGGAGGTGGGGATGGAACAGCCCCTGCAGGTGGACTCTGGTGGTGGTGAATTACCTTTCTCTCCTATCGGAGCTGCAGGTACCTGGAGAAGTTCCAGAAATCCAATGACTTCACCAGTCAATTGATATAATTGTTTTACTCATTTAAAATGCTAAACAAAAATTGTCTCAAAATGCTAAACAAAAATTGTCTCTTAACAAATGTCACTTTTCAAATATTTTAAAAGCTTTATTAAAGACAATTTTCAAAGACTTGTTTTGGCACAACAACTCAGCCCTATGCACTGCATATACTGCATACCCCAGTTTTGCGCCCCTGAATGCAGGAAATGGGATTCAAATCGAAAACATTTTCCCCCATTTTGTGTCCCCCCCACTGCAAAGTTGTGAAGCCTAGAGTACACGGTAAATAAAGTTATTGTCTCTAAAAAGAAAAAAGAATCGACTCTGAATCACCTGAACGAGTCGTCAGGAATTTGAATCCCACTGTGACAGCTACATTTCATGGGGTAACACATTTGCATAATGCCCGCCTATGTTCTACATTGGCTAGCCGAGAAAAACTAGACCCCACCCTCAAACACTGTAGCTTGTTTGTGTGGTTAACATCATGTCGAGAAGATGCTGTGTCCTACACTATGAAAGTAAATTTGTTTTATTTTCACTTCCGAATGATGAGGTTGCAAAGAATCAGTGGTTGACATTAATTTTTTCAAGGATACCACAGCAGTGCAATCCCAATCTTTTTTGTGTTCCCGTCATTTTACTGATGACTGCTTCTATTAATCTCAGGGAGTTCAACGTGGAATTCACAAAACACTTGCTCTTGAAAGATGGATCAGTGTCCAGTTTATTTGGACCAGCTGGTTCCACTGAATCACAATGTGTAAGTATGATAAATAATATATGTTTATATTTTCTATCAAATGTTCAAAATACACTTAATTCTTTATAAAAGAGGAGTCTAATGCTCAACTAATGCAGAAACGTATAATACTACCTGTCGTACTTTGTGGCGGCAGAGGTTTTTACCTTCGCTTGGCATTCTGATTAAGTTCCATCACGTGCACCTAAATAAATTATAACAATGGTGCTCCAATCATGTCATAACTACCACAAACTAAGTTGACACTTACTACAGAGAAACATCCTGCTCCAGTCGTGCTTGCGAATCAGTGTCTGGTTGACCAACTAGATGTTTCATCATTGGACTAGGGCTCAAATTTATAAGGTAAAATCGAAACTTTTCTCTGTATACATTCTCTCTGGAGCTGTCATTCAGTTGTGGCAATAGGCAATTTGTTTCCGACGTACGCTGTTCGCGGTAGAGCAATAACAAAGGACTGGGCCATCTGACCAATCAGATCAGAGTAGGCTCACGGAAAGGAGAATTTAGAGAGACTGAATCTTAGAACTGCTTTGAACGAATCGTTTGAAAATCATTGAGAAATGCGGTGAAATTAAATGTATATTATGAGAAAACAAAAGTGTTTTTTGACCTTGCATGCATGTAAACCTTATGTAGGAGCCTCCCCAAACAATATTAGGAACCTTAAAATTGCATAATAGGGGCACTTTAAGCTCTGCCATCAATGTCCTGGAATGACGGAACCTTGAAGACATGTTTTGGGGAGGGCTGGATGACCATTTCTTCCAAATGCTGCCAGTGGGAGCTACCACCTGTACTCTGGCACAATACATAGACTATGTTGTTTGACTAAGTGGCTCGCCATTCACAGTTGCTGAGATGGTAGAGGAGGACACTCAGCCACAGCCTACCCAGCCCACTTGCATCATCTTGCCATTGCCCATCATCATTCCAGTGACCCACCTGTCTCGGAATTCCTCATTAGTCCTTCCCCACTTTTCAACATTTCTGCCACAAACCCAGAGCCTGTGCCAAGTTGCCAACTCTGTTGAAAAAACAAGCATATGCTGGTTAGGTATATTTTGAAGCATGGCTGCTGGTTTGAGCTGGTTTAAGCTGGTCCTTAGCTGGTTATGAGCTGGTCATGTGCTGGTCCTAAGCAGGAGCTAGTTACTTAGGACCAGCACATGACCAGTTCAAACCAGCTCATAACCAGCTAGGGACTAGCTCAAACCTGCTCAGACCAGCAGCCATGCTTCAAAACATAACCAGCATATGCTGTTTTTTTCAACAGGGAAAGCCCTTCAAGGACCTAAAGCCTGAGCGCACGGCAGAAACAGAGCCAGAGCAAGTAATGGTGGCGTCCAGCTCCACCTTGGGCCTCTGAGCCCTGACCCTTTGGCTCCCCTTGGCTCCATGATCCCTCAGCTCCAACAGTGTCTGTCAATCCTTGGACTCCACTGGGCTCCCTGGTCCCTCTGGCTCAGCCTTGGTCAGTCGTCATCTAGCCTGCACCACGTTCTTCCAGACCACTGGCTGTGCATCGTCCCTCCAAACCCTCTGGCTCCTCTGGTCTCCTTCTCTCCAGCCCAACGGTTAAGGATAGATGGCATACAGCAAAAACAACTGGGCATGCGCACATCAATATAGCATAATTTTTCTCACACTGTACAACAATAATTACTATTTTTGCATTATTTTAATGGGTAGGTTTAGGGTTGGGGTAGGTGTAGACGTTAATAAAACACAATCTAATAGGTAGAAAATTCAATTTATTGTTAGCTTCCGGTTTTTGCTGTATCCCTTCTAGTCACAACCCAGCCCAACCTTGGTCTTCACTCCCATCAGCTCAGCCCCCGTGTCCACCTCGATCCCGCAAGCCTCCGGTTCCGCCTTGGCCCTCCAGGCCTCCTGTGTCCCCTTGGGTCTTTGTCTCCTCAGCTCCGCCTGGGTCTCCACCAGTCCTGGCTTCTCCCTCCATCAGTTCCACAATGGGCCTTGGTCTTGGCACTGCTCTGAGTGACTTCTTGGCTCCTCCCTCTATCTCCTCCCTGGCTCCTCCCTCCATCATCTCCTCCATGGCTTTTCCCTCTGCCGATACCTCCATGGTCACGTTCCTCTCCAACTCCACATCCTCCTCCAGAACCCACTCCCTCCCTCCTCAGTTGGACCTGTTATGGCGTGAGGACACAAGTTGTTATTCTGATTGTTTATTAAAGTTGACAGCTGCATTTAGATCCTGGCTCAACTCATCCTATGCTGCAACCTATCGCTGACAATTGTGAGGGGCAAAACATATAGTACAATGTGATTCAACAAATACAGCTGTACAAATAAACATTCCTCAAATGTCTTATGTATCATTTTTGATACTCTCATTTTAACATAATCTAAAATTATGTGACATCTAAAACATCTAAAAATAATGTATGGATAATTAAGTAAACCTAAGTTGTTTCATTCCAGTAAATGTTCATTTTGAATGACTAGTATAAAACTTATTTTTATGTGTACTTTATAAAAAAGAAAGAAAAAAACTGATTTCACAGAAAAAGACACATGTAACACAACCTAAAGATGAATAGTTTAAGAATTATAATAAAAGGCTTTTTACTTACTTAAAAAGTGTAAATAATCAGAAGGAAGAAAGCATGTTTTTTAACAAAGTTTTTGATCATGTTAATAATTTAGAGGCTTTAGAAATTCATGTATAAGGTTAAGCTTTTGAAAGTAATATAAATGGTGCTGAATTGTTTTAATTTTAAAAGATAGAAATAAATAAAAAATTAGGTTACTTTTACTCCAGATTGAAAGTTGTGGAAGAGTCAATCATTATCTTTTAGTCAGGCTTTCATAAACTAAGCACTACAATATATTTAAAATTATAAACATAGATAAGTTAACATTTTACAAGCATAAATTTCCTACTTACTATTCTTCCGAGCTCCAGGTAGTGCAGCCTCTGTAAATGTCCACCAGAGGATGCACTAAAGTAACACTCACCCGGGCTAGCATGCAGTTTGTGGGGCATCTTTGTGAGGAATTCCCCATGTAGGCTCCTGACATACATGCAGACCCCTGTGTGCTGGTCTGTGAGAGGGAATCCCGGCATGGAGGCGGTGTTCACAACATGTACAAATATTGTGCGTGTTTTCTTGTCTCTATGGTTGCTATGTAGTCAAGAGACTGCCATGTGTTTGCTGCCTTTACGTAACTCTTTTTTTCCTTTTTAAAATACGAAATGTCTCATAGTTCACATAGAGAGACTATGTGAACACATTTAGACGCTTGGTAAGAGGCTTATGGAAAATTACATGCCATTACGTCCTAAGGGAATATTGTTATGCTGACACAGTGACTAAAACATGTATTTTCTCTGTTCAGTATATTTATTAATATAATATTTTAATATGCAATATGCACATTCTTTTTTTTTCAAATTCTTTAATTACCCGGTTTTGTTTAAGGGAATTGTTAGGAGTTTCAGTATAAACTGCAGATGATTATAATGATTTATGTTTACTTGCTCAATTTATGAGGTGGATCTCAAATGTCTGTATGTTCACATAGCCTCTGTCACCACACACGCATACAAACTTGCAGGATTCAGGATTGAGACCAGTCCTGAAGAAAAGTCCAAATAGGGGGATACTAACGTTTTCCATAAAGAGATGTGTCAAAAGCCTGAAACTGGACTTTAGGAAACTTAACGGACCCGATGAAAAGAGATATTAATAACTCCGTCAAGCCCATCCCACCACATTCTTCACCACTGAGTCACATTGTAAACCAGCTAGCAATGGAGCGATGGGTGGATTGCCTCTGTTTCTCATTTGTGTTTCTTTCCACTAAGAAACTGAGGAAAGAAACAGGGAGATACCCTTCCTCTCTTTCTTCACAAACCTGAAGGGTTACACACACACACATACACACAATGCTTTCACAGGTTGTGGGGTTGTATGAGGGAAGAGGAACAACTCAGGCATTGAGTAAGATGTGAGAAAAGTTATAACACAGCCTCTGGAATGATGAAGAGCTGGAAAGTATAAGCGAAGAGAGGAACGGGTGGTTGTGCTGGAAGATGGAAAATGCTGGTATGGGGTTTTGGCAGGGAGATCTGTGACTCACTGTTTATCTGGCCTGTCACCGAGCAACTGTACAGCATATGTGTGCACAAGACTGCAGCCTTTCTGCCTGCTAGTGCCTCCTTTCCCAAAAATTCAAGATTTGTAAAAGGCTCTTTCCATAGAAAGGATACCAAATAGGCTTTGAAACTTTCAAAAGTCTGTTTTGTATTTTCTCAAGGAAGAGTCAGTGAAAGGAGAAAATGTTAAATGTCAACCTAGGGACTTATTAAATTTAAATACTATATAAGCTGTTTTCAATTTCTATTTATTTTGAGTGAGGTTTGCATAACCCTGTAAATGAAATTTAGCTAAATATGATATTTGACTTGTGGAATTTTGTTATTTTCTTAGCAATAAACATTACATAAACACAAATATTAAAGGGGTCATATGATGCGATTTCAAGTTTTCCTTTCTCTTTGGAGTGTTACAAGCTGATTGTGCATAGATAAGATCCCTGAAGTTGCAAAGACTAAAGTCTCAAAACCAAAGAGATATTCTTTATCAAGGCGGGGCATAGAGGACCTACAATAATGTACAGTATTTGAAAATAATGTGTTTTTTGAACATTAAAGCATGTCAACATATTCTGTTACACCAAATACACAAAATAATGATCTTTAAAAAAGCATCATATGAACCCTTTAAATTAAATAATAATGAAAAGGAAATAAAAACAAACTCATTATGGGCTAGTTAGTTTGGTGTAAAATTTTGGTTTATAGTTTATACAATTTGTTCTTGTTTTCTTCTTCAAAATTTTACATATCAGTGTTATGCTTTTACAGTGCAGTTCTTTTTGTAAAAATGTCTTTTCAAACCAAAAAAATACAAGTCAAAGGATCTTTATTCAGCACAATATATTTACTGTGAAAGCAATGGTCAACTGAAGCAGACAGTGGAACTGTTTACAGTAGTCAGTAAGAAATTTTTTTTTTGCTTTAACGTATGATTTTATATATATTTTGTGTCATTCATTCATAGTATGCATAGAGCTTATTCTATAAAAAAATAAAACAACAACTGATCACATATAAAGCATATCTCATTTTTTATTTTAAAAGCAAATACAACAACATGCTAGTAAACTGATTTACATGTTCCAAAACAAAGTCTCAGAAAGGTTTTCACTTGCCTCCTCGGGTCTGCTGTCAAAGGAGTTTCAGAGTTTTAAGTGCTTGACTTCACATTCTGACTTAATTGACTACATTAAAAGCCACATGGAAAAGTATGTAAAGCCAAGTCTACAGATTTCTACAATAAATGATGAAAATGACTGTCTTATCTACAAGAGTTTGTTTGCTATCCCTTAGTTCAGGAGCCATTATAAGTCATGTGTGTAGCATTTCTGGATGTGATGCCATATGATGTTACCATCAGGAAAAGAATGGTGACAGATGCAACATTCTTTTCAAGTGACTGAGACCAGTCTATGGTTTATCACAATGCTCTTTGGCTTCCAGCAGGGAATCTTTGAATTGTTGCATTTGAACCAAGAATACAAAGTAAGACATTAATTCCATGTTACAAAATGGCACCAAAATACAGTGAATGGAGATGCACTGCAGCTGCTGTGGAGCTGGACAACATGCAGGAAGTGCGGACAAGGATCAGTGGAGGCCATGTAGGCGCATTGTCTAAGCATCAGAGCCTTTTTGCCGACGCTTGGATGGTGGTACGAGACGGGCAGGCAGCTCAGGGGGCAGCCCGTGACCCTCCAGTTTCACTTCAATCAGGTGGCTGGCCAAGGCAAACTCCTCGTCATCCAGCATGCCGTCGCGATCCACATCCGAGAGCTTCCAGATGCGGCCCAGCACAGAGTTGGGCAGCCGTGTGCTCACCATCCAATCTTTTGCTTTGGTACCACTTAGTTTGCCTTCATTCGGCGCTAGGTTGTAGAATATCTCATCATACTTTGGCTTGTCCTTTGTCACCACCCATTCCTCATCTTCCTCACCCACTTCACCATTTTCATCCGCAGTCTCGCCAAAGGGGTCACCTTCCACAAAGGGTCCGGCACGGGTTCCCAAGAAGGCCCCACCTTGGACCCCAGGTTGGACTCCAGCCTCTATTTCTTCCTGCCTAAGAAGGGGCATGAGTTTGGCAATGTCGGTAGACAACAACTCATCCAGCATAGCCATCAGGTTGGGCTTCAGGGCCTTGAACTTGGTGAAGTCATGTACCATTAGTTGCTCCTAAGAAAAGTCATTAAAGACTATTTCAAGCAAGAAAATTGGTATTTTAACCTCAAAACAAGGACCAGGTGGTTGCACTAACCTGCATCTTGGCACAATCAGGGAAGTCTCCAGGAGAGATATGATGCTGTAGCTGAATCTTGGAGAAGATGACTGGGAGTTGGTAGATCAGGTTCTTCTTCTTATTGTCCTTCCTGAAGACAGACGGCATCTCTTGCTTCAAGTAACTGATGATATGGGCATGCACCTGTGAGTGAAGCACATAGCCTATTGACTTTCATTGTATAGACACAAAACACTGAAATATTATTCAAAATATCTTCTTTTGTGTTCCACAGAAGAAAGCCATACAGGTTTGGAACGACATGCAGGTAAGTAAATGATGACTAATCCTTGGGTGAGAAAACCTTTTAAGTGTTTGCATTCGATCAGTTTTAACTTCTGACATCACAGTTCCAACAAAGCGGTCATTACTGATATATTGACTTACCCTCACAAGACGTGCCCTCTTGACCAAGTCATTAAGTTTGCGTAGGGCTGCGTTGCGTGGCAGATTCTGGATATCAGAAAACAGATCTTCCTCCTCCAACTCAAACAGCTTGCGGTTGTCGGACACCATAAGAGGTTCAGACCAGAAGGACCCAATGTACACTCTGAGAACCTCAGGAGTACCAAACACTTTCCCCAGAGACCACATTAAAGCCCCATACACCCGCATGAGCTGCTGGGTATCAACCATATCAGCCTTGTTCAGCACAACACGGAGTTTGTCTTCATTCCCCTTGAGGGCCCCGATAGCCTCTGAAAATTCATCTGAGATCTCTAACTTGTGGGCATCAAAGAGAAGGATGATCCGGTCCACACGTTCAGCAAACCAGCGGAGAACTGCTGGGAAGTCATATCCTACAAAATGAAAGAAGCGGTAGAACGCAATCAATAAACTGAACAAAAGACAATAGTAACTGCTCTTGTTTCCAATTTAACATCGACTTCTCTGATTGGTGGGACTCTTTTCAGTTTAAACTCACACTGGTTTGTGAATTCTAGAGAAGTATACACTATTGCTGTACAACAGGGTTCTGTTGTGGCCTAATGGTTAGAGAGTCGGACTTGTAACCCGAAGGTCATGGGTTTGAGTCTCAGTACCGGCATAAATGTAGGTGGGGGGAGTGAACAACCAGCTATCTCTTCCACCCTCATTACCCACAAATGAGGTGCCCTTGAGCAAGGCACCGAATGCCCAGTTGCTTCCTGGGCGCTGCAGCAAAAATGGCTCGCGGTGTTTGTGCATTTGGATGGGTGAAATGCAGAGCACAAATTCCAACGCGGTGTTTGTGCATTTGGATGGGTGAAATGCAGAGCACAAATTCCAAGTAGGGACACCATACTTGGCTACACGTCAGTCAGTTACTCACTCACTAACTCTGCTACTGTCCTACAGATTTCAGCTCCAACCCCAAACAAACATCAAGGTGTTTAGGTATACTTGATAATTACTGGCAGATGTGTTAGAGCAGGTCTGGAACTAAAGTCTGCAGGATGGTAGCTTTCCAGGAGCAGGGTTGGAGAACCTTTACAACCTTGAAGCTCATGACTTGACTGAAAGGTTTGTGACAGGGTAGCCAACCCTACTCCTGGAGGGCTACCTTCCTGAATACTTCAGTTCTAGCCCTGCTCCAACACACCTGCCTGTAATTTTTAAGCAATCCTAAACACCTTAATTAGCTCCAATTAGGATTGGAGCTAAACTATCTCAAGATGGCTAACCCTGTTCTGTGGACTGTAATTCTGGAGCCCAGCTGTTGTGCTCTATTGAAAGTATTTTAAAATTTTAAGACTTTTAGTCTTACTTTTAGCTCTTTAACAATCTTCTGGGTGATTATGTGCAAATTTTGTGTGAACAATACGTATATGCTAAAATAGTTATGACAACAGTTGAATCCTCCAGACCCTCCTACATCCCCCAATACATGTCAGCCCTTCACATTCCTTCCCTGTCACACCTTAATGGCTCACTTTCCCATTCTGTGCCTCACTTCAACTGCTGGAAAATATGTGAGGAAAAGCAGACATCGACCAGAAAGGTGCAACACTGATAAGCTAAGGTTACCCAATGATGTTCTCTGTAGGAGAGCCTAGAGACTGATCATCTGCTATTTACTCTGAAACAAACTCTCGGATTAGTGTTATCCTTTTTATTTATGCCAGTTAGTACCTAATACCAACAACTAATTAAAGAGACACCGTAGACCAGTTTAAATTAAGTTAAATTTCAAGTGAGAAATGGATTGAAATTTGGCATAAAATACCTCCAAACCTCTCTCCCTACTTTTCCAGTCTGCTTACCTCGACTCACTCTTTGTTTGGCCCCGGAGAGAATGCCTGGGGTGTCAATGATGCTGATGCTCTCCAGGACCTGGTTGGGCATCTGAGCACACTGGAATCTGTCAGAGACAAAGATGAAGTTTAAACAGATTTTGTATTGCATTTAGTGATGGAACCAAACTTTCAAAGTTCATTGAATGGGTAAGTCAAGTAAAGACTTCATGTTGATATATTTTGTTAAATACAAGATTGCATGTTCGGTCTATGATTTTTCTGCTGTTTTAGGCTGCAGTCGCCCAGTTGCGATTTGATTCCTTAAAAGGGTACAGCACAATTATCAAACATTCAGGAACTCTTTAGTTAAAATCACTCTCCCCCTAAGAAAAGCTGAAAAATGAGCCATTACTCCTATCACAACTGTTGTGTGTGATCTAAGAAGCAGACTTCTAGCATCACTCCTCCCAGGCCGATCCATTGTGTGGAAGTGGTGCTTGAAACACACAGGGCTTCCTGAGGGAAAATGACCAGCGCTGCCAAAATCAAACAATACTTGCCACAAATGATCTGCGGCATAGAAAAACATGGTCTCTTCCTGCTTTAAATGAGTTTAACGAGTGGACTGCTTCCCTGGGCAGGAAGTAGGAGAAAAGAAGTTCTCAAAACATGTTTGCAAAAATACACCCAAAGAGATCAGAGCAAAACTGTATCTGATTAAGACTCCCTGGCACTCAAGACAGCGCCTCCTCTGGTGTTGACAGACAACTACAAGCTAATTATGTTGAAACTTTCTTGGCAAGGTTAATGAGAGGACTGAGGTATTCAGATGACCTGGACTTGAACTACAACTACCCAGCAGACCCTCATGACTGTATGTCAAGAATAAAATATTAGATAATTTGAACTTTTTTATGATGAGGCACTTTCATAAAAATCTATAAAAACGTTTTTTTTTTTAATTGACATTTTTCTACATCATAACTCAGATGTGTTCAAGGTGTAATGAAAATATGTTATTACTTTTTACTTAGTTGTTACACCACATGACATTAAATTGAGATCTGTTAAACTTTGGTGTATTCCATTTAATTTGTGCTACATGAATGCTACCTTAAATCATGATGTTCTTTTTCTACATCATAATGTTAGTAAGCAATCACACAGAACATGCTTGCAACTGCATAGCATCAAGCTAAAAAACACCTCGGCAACCTCATAGCAATGCCCTGGCAACCACCCATTTCGACCTAGCATAGTGTAAAGCACTAATCTTCAGAAATCACATTATCTTCAGAAAATGCAAAAATCCTTTCTTCATAAAATGTAAAACTCATAAACATTTGATTATTTAAAGACAAACTTTGAAACGAGGTCCACTCTTTAACCTCTGATGTACTCTAACGCCTCTAAATCATCACAGATTGCAGTTCTGCTTTAGGCACATTAACGCTCATTGCCCTCTCTTGTGATCTCTATCTTCCACAAGTTTTCCACAAATAAGTTAAGTCCCTCCTACCTTAGAAATTTGGCACGGACTCTTGAAATTCCGTAGAGCAAAAACTAACACACTGTTTCTCTGTTATCTTCCCTGCATGCCCAGAGTAAGCAGACAGATCAGTCGACACATTCTTCCACACAACCCACCCTCATTTCTCATGTCATGTCGTACATAGCGGCTCAGTGTAACATCTGCCTGTATGACTCTATTCACCTGTTGAGGAAGGTGTTTCCGAAGGGGTTGAGCTTGCGGAAGGGTTTGTTGGGATCCACTATGAGGGCGTTTCCAGGAATGATTCCCTCCACGTCTCCGTGCATGATAGCAGTGAAGCAGTCGGTGGTGGGCTCCGGCCCTATACGACTCCCTGGGACATCCTGTTCCAGCAGATACCTGTGTTGACAGAACAAAGCCATGGTTACCGTGTTGACAATCATAGTTTTTAATAACCGTGTGGTTTTTATTCTGTCATCTACTAGAACAAACAAAACACTATGGAATAGTTTGGTTTAAGTTCTGCTAAATGTACAGTGGCATGCGAAGGTTTGGGAACCCCTTGCTGAATCTGTGAATATGTGAATAATTTTAACAAAATAAGAGAGATCATACAAAATGCATGTTATTTTTTATTTAGTACTGTCCTAAGATATTTTACATAAAAGATGTTGACGTTTAGTCCACAAGAAAAAAAAAATAGCTGAAATTATTAAAATAACCCCATTCAAAAGTTTGGGAACCCTTGGTTCTTAATACTGTGTGTGGTTACCTGGATGATCTACGACTGTTTTTTTTGTTTTGTGATGGTTGTTCATGAGTCCCTTGTTTGTTCTGAACAGTTAAACTGAGCACTGTTCTTCAGAAAAATCCTCCAGGTCCTGCAGATTCTTCAGTTTGCCAGCATCTTTTGCATATTTGAACCCTTTCCAGCAAAGACTGTATGATTTTGAGATCCATCTTTTCACACTGAGGACAATTGAGGGACTGAAACACAACTATTAAAAAAGGTTCAATCATTCACTGATGCTCCAAAAGGAAACACGATGCATTAAGAGCCGAGGGGTGAAAACTTTTTTTGTCTTAAAACTTAATTTGTCTTCCGGGAAACATGCAAGTATCTTCTGTTGCTTCCGAAGGGCAGTACTAAATGGAAAAAAGAGATATTTCAACAAAATAGGAAAAATTTGGACATCCTCATCCTGTCCAGCTCTTAACACCCCCCGTTTCCTTCTGGAGCATCAGTGAATGTTTGAACCTTTTTTTAATAGTTGTGTTTGAGTCCCTCACTTGTCCTCAGTGTGAAAAGATGGATCTCAAAATCATACAGCCATTGCTGGAAATGGTTCAAATATGCAAAAGATGCTGGAAAACTGAAGAATCTGCAGGACATGGAGGATTTTTCTGAAGAACAGTGCTCAGTTTAACTATTCAGAACAAACAAGGGACTCATGAACAACCATCACAAAACTAAAAAAACAATCGTAGAGCATCCAGGTAACCACACACAGTATTAAGAACCAAGGGTTCCCAAACTTTTGAATGGGGTTATTTTTAAAATTTCAGCTATTTTTTATCTTGTGGACTAAATGTAAACATCTTTTATGTCAAATACCTTACTCAGGACAGTACAAAATAAAAAATAACATGCATTTTGTATGATCTCTCTTATTTTGTTAAAATTATTCACATTTTCACAGATTCTGCAAGGGGTTCCCAAACTTTCGCATGCCACTGTATTTCCATTTGGTAAATGGCCTAAAACCAACCCTTGAATTTAATACTGAGTTCAAACCAATGTTATATAGACAGAAGATAGACATCACACATAGTGAGCTCCCAAGATCCTAAACCATGAGTGGACTAATACCGCTATCCAGGGCCATAACCACATAGACACCATAGCTTTAGCTTTGGTCAAACATACCGTTATTTTAAACCCCTTAAAAGCCCTAGACTCAGAAAAGCCCTAGTAAACTGACTTATTTAGAGTCTTACTTGATGAAGGTAGTCTTTCCTGTGGAGTACTGTCCAACCACTAGCACCATGGGTTTGTTGTCAAAGTCGGCGTCCTCCAGACTCGGTGAGTGGAAGTCATGGAAGCAGTAGTACTGCTCCAGGGGCAGGAGTTTCTTTCGATAGAGTGACTTGAGGCCCTCGGTCACTGTCCTGATCACCTCAGGGGCCTTCTTGACATTCTTGCGTCCCCAGCGTGACATCTTCGCCTTGCGGGAGTATTCAGAGTTTCCTTTGCAGTTAATTTATTGCTGTGTTTTGCACGGTTTACGTGTCCTCTGGGATGACTAAAGACTCTTCTCTTGCTTACGGTATTTATATAATGTACCCAAGCGTTCTGACTTGACGGTTTACAGTGTTTAAGGGATGTTTGCTGGCGTTATAAAGCAATAGTATACGATGTTATATAACGTTTAACCCCCAGGTTTCTTCTGTTTTAGTAAATTACTTTTTGTTTGCCTGAAAAACATAAAAAGGGTAAATGTAAGGTTGAATAGTTGCTTGTTATATTTTATACAGTATATGCTGTAGGTATTTTAGCTGTATATTTCATTTATTTCTTGGTTAACAGACCTTGCTCCCATTAAAATGCCTAGCTTTTCCATTTACCTTCAAATAAAGAATCTAAACCGACGTTTTCAGCCTACAGGGAAAGTAGAGTGCATTGTCCATACATGTCCCTGGAAAAAGTTGGTGCTCATTTTGGAAACACTTACACACACACCCACCCAAACTCTGGGTCCACAAACACACATTCATAACTTATTTCCGTATATTGAAAAGAGAGCCGTGTTTTCCAACAGTGGAAAGTTAAATGAGTGAAGGATTACTGTGTGTAAAGGGCTGAATACACCAGCGATGTGTCAAACACAAGCGTATTCAGTAGTTTTTCTTGAATCTTGACAGGATTTTGCAGTAATTCCAATAATGAGCATTTGGCTCACAGTGGATTCTAAACACTCCCTACTAATGCATCATGCTTATCAGGAGAACTTATTCTGAATCAAAATGGAGGTTATGCAGAAGTAAATGCACTCCAGAGAGACATGTTTCTCATGTCAAGGTTGTGCCAACCTTAGAGCCTTTGTTATCAATTGAAAAGAAACTAGTTATGTTGAAATAAAAGTTAAACTTTTGCACAGCTGCCTTGGCAAAAGGAAGATGGTTGGGATTTGACTATGTAATAAGACTTGTGGCATCCTTCACCACAATTGCAACATACAGTTGAATTCTTTTGGAGAAGCCTTGAGCTTCAGTTAATTTCCAGAAGTATTACAAAACGAGAACACTGATGTGTGCCAAAAATCAGAGGAAAGGCCAAAGGCATTTGCTCCCTTTAGTACTTTTTTTTTTAGTTAATTGATGCATGCATCCACCGTTCTGAACTATATTCTGAAGCTACATTTAATCTGAAAGGGATTTTAAAGTGTAAAACACAAAGCAAAGGTACACTCCAAAAAGTCCACGATTTGTCGTCTTACCTGGAGAATGCTGAATCTTAGATTGAAATACTTGAAGAGATGATAAACCTTAACCACTCTTTCTATAGCCCCGGAGGTGTTTCTACACGTCAGGATGTATCTTAGTAGAAGAATTTTTGTCCAAGGCACCCAAATACCAACAAGTCAAACATGAAATATCTGAGAAGAACCATCCCTTGAAACGTATTTCAGATGAGAGGTCTTGATCTGATCTGCCTGTGCTTCTGACTCCTCCAGCACAATCAGCTCTAAGGCATGCACACAAGTACTGCCTCTTTCCCTGCCTACGTTTCTCTCTGCACCTCTTCTTCAAACACTGCCTGATGCAGAAGCACGGTAGAGCCCTGGACGGCGAGTGATGACAATGGGTTTAAACCAGGGTGGGGACAGGGAGTGAGGGGGCGCATCAACATGCTAAGGTGGAGTCAAGCCTTTTATAGGGAGTCATTCATTTACATAAAGTGCTGCCTGCAAACATGAGGGTGTGGTGGTGCTTGTCTTTCAGCAGACGCTGCACCATGGGGCAATGTATTCTATTATGATTTTGTTGGCTTTTGTTTGATCTAAGAGATCTGTTTGCAGAGCAGATGTTCACGTGACTCTTGATACTGGCATGACAGACCACCTTTGAGAGACTTGGCAGATCATCTATATTGTGCTCTGGTGCGCCTCTCTGACTCAGACCCGATTAAGCAATGCCCCCTACTGGCCAGTAAGATCATTACATATAAACAATGAAGAAATAAATCTCTTCAGCTGTCAGCCTTAAAAAAACAACCAAGTCAAATGGCAAAGAGAAACAAGTGTGATTGTTTCATAAAAGAAGCAAGGTTTAATTTACAGTTTTACTAAATGTACAGTTTTTTTTAAAAAGTGTCATTATACACAATAAATACAATACAAAATTAATCTGTAGTACTATACTTCAAATTCTTACAGTTCTATTTTTTTCTTTACATCATTATTGTTCTTTTTTTTCCATGTCATTGCTTTCGCTGTGTTTGCTTCTGAACGGTTCGAAGATCTTTCAGTGATTCTATCTTAATTGTGTAAAAGTGTCTGAACATACATACTACAAAAAAAGAAAGAAAAAAAAGGCATAAATGAGGGAGGCTGTGTCTGGGAACTTTTCACACTCTGCACTTCATAGATGCAAAAATGGCTGTTTTTCAGATTTTCAATAATATTCTTCCCATGAAAATCATATTACATTTTTTTTAAATTAAAAGGGTGACCACATTTGCTGTGCTGTATATGTTTGATTTGTAAATGTGCTCTTGATGCTGGAATGCGTTAAAGGTCAAGAGATTTTCTACAGTTCTGGTGACTTTTCTGTTTGTGAAAGCTTCATTGTTAATTCCTGTAGCTGGACTACCAAAACCAGATTTCTTGTCTTTGGGGAGATAGCGCACTATACTACTATGCATTAATGAGCCTCTACACAGTGATCACCTGTTCCCCAAAACATAATTCCATGGTAAAGGGTGACCATTCTAACAAAGGGAGAAGTGATCCATTAGTCTCTTCAAAATAAATTCTCCAAAATAACCAAATTAACTACTATATGACAGTTTTCATGATATCACTTAAAAAGTTCCTGCAATCCGCATACGTCACAGTAATTACAAACATTATTTATTAAATGAATGGTCATATATTTTTGTCTCTCACAAGTTGAGAGAAATCTTTAAATTGGGAAACTGACATAAGAACCGTCCCAGATTCGAACCCAGGAAAAAACAGAGGGACAAAATTTTGAAAATCATATCAAAGTGCACTTTTTATACTCTAGAAAGTACACTTAAAGGGCCATATGTAAACCAAAAGAACACATTTCATCAGCACAAACCACAGACAAACAAAGCAAACAGCTGATCATGGGAAAAGTGTCTCCGTTTGCTTCCCCTATCCTTTGACATCCTGCTTTTCAGTCTTTCAGTCAACATAGGCTACAGGGGCTGTTATCTACTGTGCGTCTGTGAAACCAAATTCCCATTTTGTCCTCGGCCCCCTACCTGTGGATGCTGGGACATGGGGGTGGACGAGGGTGGCGTGGAGAGGGGAGGCATGGACTGTCTGTAGGAAGGATGGGTTTGGTGCTGATTAGGCAGGTTTTCCCCATGAACCCTCCCTAAAGCCCCTTTCCCTGAGCCTCCATGTCCAGGAGGGCCCTGTTGGAGGTTCAGTATACTGTCTATGGCACACTGCAGGTGCTCATTCAACGAGTCGTCAGGTGGCGGGCTGCCGCTGGAGAAACTTGCATTGTCCATATCCGGAGAGTCGGACTTACAGCGTTTGGCAGGAAGTGTGGAGTCTCTTGTGCAGGAAGACTCTCCAGGAGAAGGTGGGCCAGGGGCATGCTGATCCATCCTGAAGGTTCCCCTTCCTCCCTCTCGGTTTTTGCTCCCTATGCCCTTCAACCGCCCCAAACCGCCACCTTCCTCTGCCTTGACCTCATCCTCTTTGTCGGAGAAATCTTTGTGATGTTGGTACGCATTTTTGATGCCACGGTAGAGCACATCCTCTACTGCTGCGAGGCTCTGTGACTCTGCATGGGGGTGGGACTGCCCATGTCCACCCTGCCTCTCTAGTTTCACGCTGGCTATCACAGTCTGTTCAGGTTGAGGGGAGGAACCTTGTGGCTGGGGGGAAGAAGTAATAGGGGGTCCTGCTGGTACAATGGGCAACGTGTCTCCACCTCCTCCTGGTACTCCTGGTCTGCGACGTGGACTGATGTTCTCACGGTACGTCTTTCGAAGCGGGAGCCGGCAAGTGGTTAGTGGAGTAGTCGCTGTGGACGCTGGGTTCCGTTTAACTCCGCCTACCTCATGGTGTTCCAGAGTGCCATTCATCTGAGCCATAGATGTGGAAGGGGACGAAGACCAGGAGGAGGAAAATGAGGGCGTAGGTCCACTTGAGCAAGTTGCGCTACTGGAGGCGGAGCCTGTGTGTGTGGTTACCGTAGTGACAGTGGAAGATGGGGTGGTGTAAGAAGTTGGGGGAGGAGTTCTAATGACTGTGATGGGTGGGGTTACATGGGTGGGCTTGACTTTCTGCAGCTGCTCGGGGGTCGGCGGTTGTGGCGTGAGTTGGGATTGGGAGTGGACCGGATCTAAAGCAGTGTTGTGAACCACCTTACTAAATCCCGCCTCCTGTTTGATCTTCAGCTTCAAACCTATACGCTGGCGTGCCTCGTAGGTCTTGATGGGCGGTTTGCTGGTCCGCTGGGGAAGCGCAACATCATCGTCATCATCAGCAGGGCGGGAGGACGGAGTGCGGCTAAAGGAGGCACTTGGCGTGACTGGCTCTGCAGATGGCCGGACCACGGGAACAAGTGTAGGGGTGGAGCTGGTGGACCAGGATACCGACGCTCCCCCTCCACCTTGCTTGATCACCAGCTTGGTAGGAGGGAAGAGGGCAGGGGTAGAAGCAGGAGTCGGGGCAGCAGCTGGAGTAGGTGCAGGTGTTGGGGTTGGAGCAGGGGCAACAGCTGCAGCTGGAGCAGGTGTGGCTGCCACAGGTTGACCTGCACCTGCTGCTGCTGATGATGCGGTTCGTACAGAACTGAGCTCCACCTGTACAGGTCTCACAGCACTGCTGTCCAGCAAACAGGAATTGGCCACAAATTCTTCTGCAAAGAGTAAGAGATGAAAGTGATTAAATACCACACCATCAGAAAACAGTTTGTTCTCATTTACAATTTACAAGCTATTGGTCGAGTAACTGTCACAGTGGTCATGAAGCAATTTCATGGCAACTTTAACTTGTATTGAACCTTAGTCATTACCTGGTTTCTCCTTGGCCAGAACCCTATCCTGATTAAGAGCAACCTTCTCCTCCTGAATGAACATCCGGTCAATCATAACCATCTCTGCAGAGGGACCCAGCCTCTGCTCAAGGTAACAAACACACAAGATGCCAATGAATTTAGGGCTCATAAGGTCCAAACATCAAGAGAGGTCAAGTGGGTGAGATTTAAATGATACCTTTGATTCCTCAAAAAGCAAGTGACGATATTTATCCACCATTGCTTGCGTGCGCTTCAAGAGTAGGCATGAGACATTCTCAAATTCATCATCCACTGGACAGAGAAGCGTAAAGCAAGAGTTACACAGCAGCCCTAAAGAGGGTGCCACACAACTACACTACAGGACCATAAAAGAGTGTTCACAAAGAGGTATGAACATTTACCTTTGCGGTAGTCTTCCGGGGATGAAGCCATGCCTTGGTACAGGTGGTACGGCAGCAGTCGATGAAGTTTATCCTCAACTGAGTGGAAAGGAGAGCTGTAGTCAGGATGGAGAACAGAGCCTTGCTGTTTTCGCAGCTGTTCCAGCATCCTACAAACAGATACACAAGCATGTGAGTGGGAAAACTGCTGATCTTTAAAAAAGCCTAGTGCAAAACAACTAGCAGGTCATCAAACAAATGGCTTCAAACCTTGCATGAGGCATACTTAATGATTTGTGTTCAATGACTGGCATACAGTTTTACAGTACTAATCCCTTAAATGCCACTTTCTCATAATTTATGGGCTTATTCTTGGATTTAACTAATAACATTTGCAATTTATGCAATTTATATGTATATAATACCTAGCTTCTTTGCTTGGTTCCAAACTAAAAGGCCTTTTTAATGTGGAAGTCTGTGAAAAGACAAGAGATAACAAAAGATTACCACAAATAAGACATCATCCAGTTCATTTTAATAGCCTTATGTAATGTGATTTTGAACCTTACCTGTGTTTGTAGAGCAAGTGGTGGAGGTGCGGGCATTTGAGAGAGTGCAGTGCCTAAAACCTGTATCTGCAAACCTGCTTTACTCAGAGTCAGACCACCAACTGAACTTATGACTCCTGGCTTTGCCTGCAAACCAGAGTCAAGAGAGTGTTCAAAATTGAGTAAAGATAATTCTGCAATATCTGTACTGCAAAGGTCAATTATCCAGCTGTAAACTACAGTAAAAATACTAACAACTAAATTTCTCTCACCTGAACAGCCTGCGCAAGGTTTGGAGTTGTGATTCCCTGGTTCACTGTAGCCCCAGCAGAAAATACTTGAGTGTCATTTGCACCTAAGGTGAAGACAACACATTGTAAACATAGGAATATTTGAAAGTGAACATCTAAAGAATAAACATATGGGATCCCCACCTGTAGTAGAGGACTTGACAAGCACAGACTTCTGCTGCAGAAGGGACTGGACTGGCGCTTGGATGGTGACACTCGGCGTTGAAGTTGCAGCTTGGACTGAATGCTGATCTGGCATTTTGTTGAACTGGTTTGTAGCCTGTTGTTGAGAGGCCTGGGCTTGGGCTTGGGCTTGTGCCTGCGCTTGCTGCTTAGCCTGGAGAAGAATGTTTTGCTGGACCTGTATAAATCGCAAGCACATAGATAATCATTTTAGTAGAGTTCATATGGAAAAGAAAAAAAAAACAATTATGGAGATTTGTAAGAGCAGGAGCTCTTACCTATTTTTTTTTACCTAATTCTACCTGCCTTACCTATTACCTATTTTTTCATAGTAAGTGTTAGTCCTGCCCACAGTGGCACCTAAATGTTAACAAAGCTCTGCTCTATATAACGGTGAATTAACCATCAAAAATGTGCTGATGGCTGATTTTGTCAGGTATTTACATTTCAGTGCAAACTTTGTTATTTCACAATCAGTTAGAACACAATATAAAGGCTAAGATGATGTAATACCTGGTGAAGTTTTTCCAAAAGCTGCTTTTGCTGAGGAGAGGGCTGTGTGATGGATGACATGGTCTGCAGCTGCGCACTGACCAGCTGAAGGTGATGCTGCTGTTCCGCAGTCAGCCCCGGCACCACTGTCACCTGCTGTTTCACCACTGCAGCTGGAGGCGAGCTCACAGCAGGCTGGAACTGGAACTGTGCAGGAAGTGGCTGTGGAGGCTTCGGGGAACAGGAGGAAGGAGGTATGTCTGGCTGCAGGGCGGTAGGCTGAGGAAGAACTTGAGGCTGGAGCTGCACTTGTACTTGCTGAGGCTGCTGCTGTTGCTGTGGTGGTTGTGGAGAACCTCCGATCTGATTGTGTATGATAAAGAGAGGCGGTAGAGAGGAAGGCGTGCAGGAGCGCGAGGGAGTCTGTGCCTGAGACTGAGGCTGTGACGGAGGCCGAGACTGCTGGTGCTGGTGAGGAGATTGGATCTGCTGCCCGATGGTTATGGGAGAAGCTTGGGCAGGTTGAGGACTGTCAGTCAGGGTGGGAGTTGGTGCAGGGGTGACCACAGGCTGAGATGGGGAGGCGCTTTGGATCTTTATAGACTGTGAATGTGCTGCCGATGGAACCTAGACAGCATAAAAAGAGGAGGAGGAGGAAGAGAGAAAATAGTCAATGGATGTTTGGTTAATCAGCCAGTTCATATTTTTAATTCATAATTTTGGAAAAATTTATTTTTAGGGATGCACTGAAATTTCAGCAACAGAAAATGACACCTTAACAATACAGAAAAATGTTTTCAATAAAATCATTTCAACAGCAATATGAAAGTGAAAAACACCTTGTTATCAAACTAACATTTTGCAATACTGACATTTGAACTTCAATTCTGCACAGCAAAAAAAAAATCATCAACATAAAATAGGAGACATGTATTCAGGAAGATCTGGATTTTCTTATTTATTTGTTTGAGACTTTTCCTCACTTCTCTGAAAGACTTTAGATGATGGGTAACCTCATCGCAAGCCACAACAGTTTACAATCACTGAGTGAATTAGGGAAGAACTTCTGTAAAAACATATCAAGTAGTGAAGCTGAGACACTATACAACAAGCAGATGGGAACAGCAGAAAAGACAAAACAATGCTTAAAGGGATAGTTCACCCAAAAATGAAAATTCTGATATTTTAATTACTCACCCTCATGTAGTTCCAAACCCACAAGAACTTTGTTCCTCTTCAGAACACAAATTAAGATATTTTTGATGAAATCCGAGAGCTTTCTGACCCTGCATGGACAGCAACGCAACTACCATGTTCAAGGCCCAGAAAGGTAGTAAGGATATTGTTAAAATAGTCCATGTGACATCAGTGGATCAACCGTAATTTTATGAAGCTACGAGAATACTTTGTGCGTAAAGAAAACAAAATAATGACTATATTCCAACAATTTGTTCTCTTCTGTGTCAGTCTTCGACAAGTGTTCACGAGACTAACATGATGCATGCGTGTGCTTTCCTCTGCTCGTAAACAAGGCACAGTGCATCCGGGATGCAGCTCCTGCATCAGCAGCACCACACGCATGCATCATGGTACTCTCGTGAACGCGCGTCGAAGACTAACATGGAAGAGAACAAACTGTTGAATTAAATCGTTATTTTTGTTTTCTTTGCGCACAAAAAGTATTGTCGTAGCTTCATAAAATTAAGGTTGATCCACTGATGTCACATGGAGTATTTTAACGATGTCCTTACTACCTTTCTGGGCCTTGAACGTGGTAGTTGTGTTGCTGTCTATGCAGGGTCAGAAAGCTCTGGATTTCATCAAAAATATCTTAATCTGTGTTTCAAAGATGAACAAAGGTCTTACGGGTTTGGAACGACATGAGGGTAGAGTAATTAATGATAGAATTTTCATTTTGGGGTGAACTATCCCTTTAAATAGATACGCAAATTCCAGATGCTTCTGAATAATATTATACATTAAATTTTTCAATTATTCACTTTAGGAAATGACAGAACATCACGTAACTCTAAATGGCTTCATATTTCATGGTGTTTTACATTTAATTTCAGACAGTTTATACATTAATGTCCTAATGATGAAAATATCAATTGCAAGAGTTTCTTTATATTACTGTTGTAAAATTCAGTTTCACAATCATTTTTAATATATGCAAATGGTACCAAAAGAATAAGAAAAATAAAACAGTATCTGAGTTTCAGGTTCAACCAAGAATGTCACTTCAGTGCATCACTAAAACAACTAAGACTAACTTGCAATCATACCTATAAAGTGCAAAAAAAAAA
>NW_015652299.1:966061-968679 GCF_001515625.1 Sinocyclocheilus rhinocerous | reverse complement strand
CTTGTGATATTTCAGTTTTTCTTTTTTTAATAAATCTGCAAAAATGTCAACAATTCTGTGTTTTTCTGTCAATATGGGGTGCTGTGTGTACATTAATGAGGAAAAAAAATTAACTTAAATGATTTTAGCAAATGGCTGCAATATAACAAAGAGTGAAAAATTTAAGGGGGTCTGAATACTTTCCGTACCCACTGTACATACACTAACAGCTCCTAATGATCTCCAGCAAAGCTCAGCTTACTTCATCTGTTTAAAAGATACATAAATGCAACAAACAGGGAGAATAACATCTCTATTTACTTTATGGATAAACAGATCTGCTGTGAGCTTGTCTTTTACTTTCTCTTTTTTTAAAATGCTCTTTTCAAGGCCTAGAGCATCTTCAACAACCTGGAAATGTGAGACAATCTTTGATTGATTGTGCAGCAAAGTGGATTGACTATTTTAAACTGTTCATCGTTAACAGTTCTAAGTAACAGAGAATAATGATTGACAATGGACCCAAATCGACTGTGTGATTACAGTCTAGAGTATGAAACACAGTGTTCTTTACCTAAGATTTACATGTGCTCAATTCCAATGGTCCAATCATTGTCCTTTGAATTTAAAGGTAATGCTGTGATTGGTTTACAGGATTGTTGCCACAGGAACCAGGTTTTTGCAAAATTCAGAACTGAAGAGTTAGGTCCCTTTCAGTCTATCCATCCATCATTCAGTGGCCATTGTTTATAAGGGTCATTTTTGACTACTGCTTATTTTGTTCAGTCAAACATTTTTTAAAGAGATTTTATCACTCTAAAGTAAAAAAAAAAATAAAAAAGGAAGGGAAAAAAATGGTAATTTCGCCAGCCTTGAACAAAGTGCCACAATCCCTAGTGATTTTCTGGAAGAAAATTAAACGGCTTAACCTTTAACCTGAAAGACGACAGAGTAAGACAAATAAAGTGACACTTTTCACTATGTTAGAAGGGGAGCACTTTCTTTTCCCTCGTTCCTTCCTTCTAAATGAAAGAAATAAAAAAGATAAAAGTGTGACAGGTGTGAAAACGGACCTGTAGTAGGGGAGAGTAAGAGCGTGAAAGGATGAAAGAAATGGATGACGAATGACAGAAAGAGGTTCTACTGTATGAAATGTCTGACAAATAGGGTGCCAGTCAAACGGTTACTAACGCATGCCTTTACGGTCTGATCATGGTCAAGATGACATTTTTTTAGTCTGTTTCTTAATGTGTAACAGCGGAGACTATACAGGACCTTTTAATGTTTAAAGGGATAGTTCACCCAAAAATGAAAATTCTGATATTTTAATTACTCACCCTCATGTAGTTCCAAACCCACAAGAACTTTGTTCCTCTTCAGAACACAAATTAAGATATTTTTGATGAAATCCGAGAGCTTTCTGACCCTGCATGGACAGCAACGCAACTACCATGTTCAAGGCCCAGAAAGGTAGTAAGGATATTGTTAAAATAGTCCATGTGACATCAGTGGATCAACCGTAATTTTATGAAGCTACGAGAATACTTTGTGCGTAAAGAAAACAAAATAATGACTATATTCCAACAATTTGTTCTCTTCTGTGTCAGTCTTCGACAAGTGTTCACGAGACTAACATGATGCATGCGTGTGCTTTCCTCTGCTCGTAAACAAGGCACAGTGCATCCGGGATGCAGCTCCTGCATCAGCAGCACCACACGCATGCATCATGGTACTCTCGTGAACGCGCGTCGAAGACTAACATGGAAGAGAACAAACTGTTGAATTAAATCGTTATTTTTGTTTTCTTTGCGCACAAAAAGTATTGTCGTAGCGTCATAAAATTAAGGTTGATCCACTGATGTCACATGGAGTATTTTAACGATGTCCTTACTACCTTTCTGGGCCTTGAACGTGGTAGTTGTGTTGCTGTCTATGCAGGGTCAGAAAGCTCTGGATTTCATCAAAAATATCTTAATCTGTGTTTCAAAGATGAACAAAGGTCTTACGGGTTTGGAACGACATGAGGGTAGAGTAATTAATGATAGAATTTTCATTTTGGGGTGAACTATCCCTTTAAATAGATACGCAAATTCCAGATGCTTCTGAATAATATTATACATTAAATTTTTCAATTATTCACTTTAGGAAATGACAGAACATCACGTAACTCTAAATGGCTTCATATTTCATGGTGTTTTACATTTAATTTCAGACAGTTTATACATTAATGTCCTAATGATGAAAATATCAATTGCAAGAGTTTCTTTATATTACTGTTGTAAAATTCAGTTTCACAATCATTTTTAATATATGCAAATGGTACCAAAAGAATAAGAAAAATAAAACAGTATCTGAGTTTCAGGTTCAACCAAGAATGTCACTTCAGTGCATCACTAAAACAACTAAGACTAACTTGCAATCATACCTATAAAGTGCAAAAAAAAAAAGTGGTGGAAAAAAAACCACACAGCAACAAGCAACAATAAACAAATACAAGTAGGATAATACAAAAGCAAAAAGAACAGAAAGGAAAAATCTCTTTTCAAAATCCCAAAAAGACTGTTTTCGTAAAGACTAAAACAGCTGAAATACTAAAATGTACAAAAGATCTAAACTGTACATAAAGTACTCATCTAACA
>NW_015652299.1:958023-965923 GCF_001515625.1 Sinocyclocheilus rhinocerous | reverse complement strand
AGAGTTTTTTGTGGGTGGGGGGTGTTAAGACAACTGACATAAGGACAATTTTTGCAAAGAACGACAAAAATTGATTCACAGAGAACAGACAAGAAATAAAAATAGTAAAAATCTAAAACAGATTTGCTGGTAGAGGGCAAAGGTAATTCAGGGCAGCGAGCAAGTGATCAAGATCAAATCTTTGAAAGTGATCTTGAAAGGAATTAATTTCATTTCTCTTGGGGAGGCTGGGTGGTGGTGGGAGGGGGGACTGATCGAGGATAAAAACAGCAGTTACCGAACGTGAGGGTAGCAGAAGTAGTGAGTAGACGATGTTAATATGAATGGACAGAGTGAGCGGCAAAGATTTACAGCAGGGAAACTAATAGGAAGAGCCATTGCTCCATCATGACATGCCCATGGGAAGATGCATGAAGATGATGCAAACACACAAACGAAAAATAAAGTCCCTAGAGTTTCATTATTGCAAGTGACACCATTTGAAGAGTAACAACGGCACTGCACTGTTATTTGCAAAAACCCATATCCCAGTTAGTGGAAGCTTCCTACTCAAAAATGATCATGCAAATAACAGCCGGAAAGAAATGAATATTGAGGGCAAGGTATAGCATGCAATAATAGTACTGATTAATGGACAAAATAAACCCATTACACTATAATTATAGTATCAATGAAAGAAATTGATAACAGTGCAGATTGCAGAAAGAAAGACCTGATGAAATCACAGGCAAAAACAAGAGTGAGAATGAGTGAAAGAGCAATAAAAAGGAATCCAAGCCTGAGCAATGACAGTAGAAAGACAAGGGGACAGAGAAAGAAAGGGACTTCTGCTGGGAGACAGTGGTCCAATACGCAGCAGTGGCAGCAACAAGTGGGTGGGGCTTAGCGCGGAGCATGAGCTCATCTACCTTGTTAACCACTGTTGCCATGTGGGCGGGGCCAAGAGAGGGGCTGGGACTCTGCCTCTGCCGAGTCTCAGCTAACAAGTTGTCATGGCCTGAAGGGGCGGGACCAGAACTGCTGCTGCTGACGATAACAGATGCAGGTACACCCACAGCGGCAGGTGGGTCTTTTCCTGCTTGCTGCTGTTGGTCCTAACATGGGTACATTTATCAGTTCAGGAATGGGAGAGGTAAAACAATCATCCAAACTGGTCAGAGGTCAGCTTGGGGATCAAATGTTGTTATGTTAGCTTATTAGCAAAGACACACAGTTTGCAAACAACAGAAAAGGTTTAAAGAGAGCACACTGACCTGCTGCAGGAACATTTGAAGAGACTCCTGACTAAGGATCATGCTGGAACCAGGTGATGTGAACAACACCTTTCCTGGGCTGTGCTGGGCCTGAGGACCCAAACCCACCATTGAGGATGTGGATGTGACCATAGTTGGGGATGGAGATGAAGAGGAAGGAACCGAAGCTGCTACTGAAACCGGTGGAGTCGTCTGAACCGTGAGAATTGAGGGTTGCAGTTGGGTCTGTGCTGATTGAGCAGCAGGGTCCGTAGAACCACCCAATACCGTGATACCCTCTCCTGGCTGGCACGGTGCCATGGCCGTCGATCCACTGTTACTGTTATTAGGGATGCCTCCAGATTGCTGCAACGTCTGTAAACTGACTGCTGGGTTAAGACTCTCCACAGACAGGGAATTCTGTATCGGCATGCCCTGGATGACCGTTTGTACGTGGCCCGTTACCGGATGGGCTTGTGTCTGCGTTTGCGCCAAGGACACCGGCATTTGGAACAGTGTGGGCTGACCCATCTGACCAGGCTGGAGCTGGATGCGTCCAGAGAGAATATGGGCGGCACCAGGGTGACCTTGTGAGGCCAACATCTGACCCAGGTTGATGTTCTGATTGGCTGTCAAGATCTGATTAGCGATTATCTGCCCTCCAGGCCCCTGACTGGTAATGATGTGACCCCCGGGATGCTGAGTCAGGATCTGACCTCCTGCCTGAAGCCCCGGTAACAGGAACTGGTGGTTTTGGCTCTGCAGGACAGTTTGCGAGGGAATGACAATGCTGCCCTGCTGGTTTAACAAGTGAACACTGAGCGGTTTGCCAGACGTTTGGGGGCCTTGTTGCTTAAAAAGCGCTTGAGAAAACTGTGTTCCCTGCGACGTGGCCTGTGTGCTCAAGACTACGTTTGAGCCAGGCTTCCCGAGGAACGTTACATTCTGACCAGCTGATACTGGGATTTGCTGCACTCCCAGAGCCTTATTAGTATCATTTGGCAAGGCATGTGGAGCAGGAAGCTGTTGCTGTTGCTTGAAGACTTTGGGTTGGATGGCACCCCCTTGCGGAGGTTTGGGCTGTATTGGCGTTGGCGTTCGCTGGATGATGACGTTCTGCATAATTTGGCCTTGAGGCTGGGTTTGAGATCCAATTCCTGCACCCAAAGAGGCATTACCAAAACCCACAATGCCACCAGCAGTGGCCATTGTAGTTGAGCTGTTGTTGGTATTTGTGTTGCTTAAGCAGACAGCCGGCCCATTTAAGGCAGGGGACCCTAGAGTGGCCTTGCCCCCTTGAATTAAAAGTCCACCTCCTGAACTCAAAACCGAGCCTCCAAGCCCACCCTGCGTTCCAGCGCTTGCTGCCTCAGGCCCAGGTTGATGCAGTTGGTAGCCACCCATGGTTTTCGCCAAGATCTGCTGCCCAGATGGATTTATAGTCATTACAGTGGGTTGGCCCACAACTTGAATTTGTCCAATGCCCAATGGTCCAGACTGACTGCCATTCGGTAAGGCCTGAAGGCTCGAAATAGGTTGAAGGGTTACATTTCCAAGCCCGACTTGCTGTACGAATGGCTGGACGCTGATAGCTTTGTTCATGACCTGGGGTTGTAGCTGCAGGCCTGGATGTGCCAGGACTGAGCTGAGCATGTCTTGGGTGGCATTAGAGGGTGCAGTAGAGGTGCCTTGGTTTGGAAAAATCTGAGTTGCACCTCCAATGCCCACCCCAGACAGGCCAGCATCAGGCAGGGGTTGGACCACCTGCGTAAGGCCAGTTAGCCCAAATTGACTGAGGTCAAGCTCAGCATCTGCCTCTTGAAGGCTCTGTTCTGTGATGTTAGCCTCTGCCAGGCTCTGCTGCAAAATGTCACAAGGCTCATGATTTGTCCCAACACCATTGCTTCCGTTGTCTCCTCCCGGCGATCCCCCCAAGATGTCATCTTCCAGGAAGTCCAAATCAACGCTGACTCTTGGAAGGCCTGGCTCATTTGTTGACAGCTGAGCCTGTGGCTGGACCTCAGGAACGTGGCCCTGGAAGAGACAGAGAGGCCAATGTTAGCCACACTTTCAGAATGAAGAAGGAATTAAATGGCAGGTATGAATCTGGGATGGTGGTAGGCCTCAGACTGACTGCTGTAGCTTCAGATCTGCTGCGCAATGCATCTGATTTGGATGGTGGGGCTGAGGAACATGTACTACAAAAAAGGATGGAGAAAGGAGGACGGCACAGATGGGGGATATTACTCACCCCAGTGCTGGAGAAGAACGAGCTGGACGGGTCACTTGAGCCATCCAAAAGGTCATCAGTGTCCAGCTACAGACAGACATACCCAGGATAGGGCAGGCAGAAATCACCACAGCACACAGACAGGCGTGTGAAAGCGACAGGGAGCAGATGCATAAGGGGCAAATAGGCAGACAAAGAAGGAAAAGCAAGGGAAGAGCAAAGTGAGGACAGTGCACCAATTAACCAGAACAAAATGCAGGCATAACCAAGTTAAAAGGCCAAGCAAACAGGAAAGAAAACAGGAGTCAAAAGACAGGAAAATTAGATTAGTGTGTCATATACGTGAATTAACCGAAGAGGGGAAAAAAATCAGGACTGAAATTAAGAGGGGCAATTATGTTCTAAAGAAAAGGTCAATTAAGCTGGACAACCGGTTTAGGGGCAGAAATGTAAAAATAACCCGGAGAGGATTAGGAGGTTCAGGGAATTCTTGTTGGGTGAGCGTGCTGTATTTTTCTGTGATGTATCTGGGTTACATTTTCAGAGTGGGATTTCTGCCTTGCCCACCAGTGAAGCTTGCAAAAATCAGATTTTTTTCCTTCCCACTTTCAGTACTCACTTGTGTTTCTGATCCATGAAGAAAATCATTGAGTGCCTGTGGGTCACTGTACAACAAGAAAGATGTTATTCAGCTGGGTTTACGTACAACCAACATTCAAACTTGAAGTTATGTGAAAGTTATCTGTCATTTTTGGTGCAACAGAGTGAACTTACCAAATTACATCTAGCAAGCACCTGCCATCTTCATCATCCATGTCAACTGTTTAAAAAAAAAAAAAAGCACAAACATTAGCCCTGTGAACATTATGTCCTTTTTTTTTTACAAATCGGCTAAACATTACAGAGAACTCAAAGGCAAATACTTCCTCAGTAGTGAGATGTAGGTCATTTAATTCACAGAGTCAATTTGATATTTGAATGGGACCATGCAGACTAATGAAAACAAAGCAGAACAATTAACACAAATTCATGAAAAGCTTTTCAAGAATTACACTGTTTCAAATACTATCAATTTCAATCTAAAGAAAATAAATCACTGTTGACAAAAAAATGCAAATATTAAAGGCAGACTGCAACGTAAAAATGCAAGACATGGTAAACCTTTCGTTGGTGAGTGTCATGTGTCAAAAAAAGAAAAGAAAATACATTTATATATAAAAAAAAAATAATAAATAAAATAAATATAACATACAAACAAGTCAACAAGCTTTTGGTATTATCCATCCATATATCCAAGAATGTTGAATCATGAAATTAATATTAACCCAGCATTAAGTTGTTCTGGTGAAATAAATTCGATCACTGAAACACTACACGGATCGATTTAGGTTCAATACAAACGTATATTGAAATATAAAGCATTCCGATACTTTGTATATTGATAACAATATAAAACGAGTGAACGTTTTCATATCCTTTGAAAGCACAGCAGCTGAACTTTCGTGCACTGTCTGTAAGCGCGAGACAAGTCGAGGGAAAAGCGCGCGCATCACCTCACACTGTCTCACAGACAGAAAAACACCACCGAGAGTCAAATATCACGATTTACAGACTCACGCGCAACAATTTTCACGACTTTGGCGAGTCGCTGTGCTGTTCCTGGTCACAGTCTCGATCTAAACAAATCAAAACCACAAAATGAGGATGAGGTAGGCGGGGACGCCACTAATGTTTGTTAGGGGTTAAACAGTCTCTGCGAAGAGCACACAGACCATCATTAACAAACATCTGCGAGACCTTCTTCTGTCAGAGACTTGTTTTCGGGCATTTTGAGAGCATCTCGCATCAGAAGAGCACCGGAGACGTGAATGGACACTCTGGACCTGCAGGACACGGCGGTTATTTTTCGCATTTGTAAAGCTGTAATAACTCGCTCGACATTCCCTCTAGTGCACATGCTTTTATCTGCAACCATTTTGCAAGTTTAACCGCACAACACGCCTTTAATTCGCCTTTTTGACGCTCGTTCTGCAGAAGATTCAGTTAGCTGTGGCTAGCTAGCTTCCTAGCTGTAATATGTGCGTTTACAGACGCAATACGAACGAATATGACAATCACTGACTGTAAACACGTAGTATTTATGCCGTAAGAGCGCATTCACTGGAGCCAATGCACATAATTGGTGAATATTTGGTGTTCTGGCTCCAATAGACGCAATTGCGTAGCCTATCTTTATCCCTGCTAAATATGAGTTTATGTTGGAATACTCTTGGATCAGGGGGTATGCTTGGGAATTCGCTGTAAAATCACCCTATTCACCGACCTATGCAGCGGGCCGGCTATATGAAGCAGGAAGAGGTGAGGTCTGCATGCGAATGTTGCAGCATTGCAATAGTTATTGAGAATTATAGAGAAATCGCTACATTGTATCAAACTCACCCGAGACGATAGAGGTGCAGGCGGCGCGGGGTCTCCAGTACGGCCCTGCACGGGCTCCGCGTCAGGACCCAAGCATAGCGCTCACAAGCAGGAAACAGAGGCCCGACGCGATCGCCTGATTAATAGATAACACCACACTGTAGTTGTTGTTATTATTGTTACTGCGGCAATACGCATTTGTCCTTTTACATCGACACGATATTATGCATTATCTGTGTATCGGTTTCACTGTAAAAGTAGGGAAATATTGTGCTTCATTCAATTGAATAACATTCTCTGGTTTCGCGGTTGTAAACATAAGACAAGATACAACGTTCAATGACAATAGTTTAACCATGATATGAACAACAATATAGACAAGATAACACATTACCTAGACATTCATATTTTGATAAATGTATACATAAGCTAGACTGTAACACTAGATTTCCTATAATTTAATTGCATTATATATATATATATATATATATATATAAACAAGCTGTTGTATGACTGACGAAAATCTCCCAAAAGTTGAAAAATCTGAAGTTTGTAGTTGTGTACGCATATTATTTTAATTTAAAAATAAATCACATTTAGGTATCTGCTCGAGTTATGGTAAGAAAGAAAAAATGTAATTGGTGGGATTTAAAAGAACACAAAAAGTCTGCTTTTTTGTCAAATAATGTTTACTACAGTAAAGTTCAGTTTTCTACTATTAAATGTTTTGTGTGTGTGTGTGTGTGTGTGTATATATATATATGTATATATATATATTAGACAATTTATGATCTAGCTAATTACATAAAATGAGTAATCATCCTCCCCAAGAAGAACATTTTCCCACAACAGTGAGATGGCACTAAGTTGCGAGGATGGACTCTCTCCACAATAACAAACAGGCGGTTGTCTGTACAGCTTCACCTTGGGTCCGGATGTTTTTATGACAAAGGAGTCTGTTTTGATGAAACACTGGGGCCTGTGATTGGCCCTCTTTGTTAAACATCACAAATAAGGGGTGGTGCGACCGCAAGTATTACAGCGGAGGATTGGCTTCTTTGTAATAAAGGCTAAAATTAACCATTTGACCCCTCACATAAAGGCATTTTTATGAAGTATGTATAAGAGGCGTGGTCTTCCCTCTTGTTTACCTCCATTGATTGGTCGCATTTGAAGTTGTGCTTGAATGTTGCTTACAGTCAGGGTGTGGCTTGGACCTTCACGATCTGGTGCTTTAAAATCATCGCTGCCTGGCGTGACAGAAATATAGCAGTGAATAGATTTTCATCTGCCACCACCACCCACTCCTTCCTCTTTGTCTCTTTTCAACTGCGCATGTCCTCCAGTCAATAGAGACATCTTCCTTCCTTCAGCCATGCCATAATCGATCGGAGCAGTATGTAACTCAATAATTCTCATGATATTGCATCGATAGATTATTACAAGTATTCACATTCGAGACCAACCCATCCGCAACCCTTCATTATTCCAGGTTCTAGTAATAAACTACACTAATAATGTTGTCGGTCTCCAGCAGAGGGCGCTGGTGCATCATTTTAAGACCACCAACCCCACCAGCTCCACTTTAAACGGCATGATCGCGCATAGAAAGACAAATTATTTTTCAGAAATCCGCAAAATTTTGGTTATCTTTTTTCTCTGAATGGAGATGCTCGTTTAGGTCGCTGTTCTTTCTCCAAAAAGCGATGCCGTCATTGTACATTAAAAATATCCCTCATTGCATTTGAAATATATTTCATAGATACAATTTTAACTGAGAAATAAAAAAAATTAATATATATATTTCATATATATATATATATATATATATATATATATATTAAATGCAATATATGTCTTAATATATAATAACATAATACATATGAAGTCATTTTTAATATCTAGAAAAAAAAAATTATATCTAACTATTTACCTATATAGAAATATCTATATCTATACATAGGAACAAATTGATTGAATAAATTATGGAAAACTGAGGGATAATTACCAGTGCATGGTA
>NW_015652299.1:956210-956585 GCF_001515625.1 Sinocyclocheilus rhinocerous | reverse complement strand
CTAAAATGCCACTTATCCTGGTTTCCATGGTATCACCAACATTCTTTACGACAGCGTACTGCCGTGTTCTGACAGACCGGTGTCGTACGTTTTTGCAGAATCACCATGGCGTCTGTGTTGAAAGAGACTGCGGGGTTATATGAAACGTTGAAAGCCGAGTGGAATAAGAAGAATCCAAATCTTAATAAATGTGGTGAGATCCTGAGCAAGCTAAAGGTAGGATTGATGATATTATAACAGCAATAATACTCCTAAACTATAGAAGTAAGCCGTAGTTGTAGGCTGATGGGCAGTTAGCAGTGCTGCTATCTAGAACTCTCCAGTCTAGTCCATTGATTCCTGTTTACCAACCATTTATTTTTGTGTTTGATCTAA
>NW_015652299.1:940483-956164 GCF_001515625.1 Sinocyclocheilus rhinocerous | reverse complement strand
TATATATATTAAAAACACAGGTGATTTTTAGTGATGTGAGTGGATTTGGGTTTATTCACCGCCAAAGTAGCAAGTTAGCTAGCAGGCATCGATTTCATATAACGTTAGTAGTGATATGAAATGATAGCGTGCGTTGATTTAATTGATATTCATTCATAGATACAAAATGTTTTTTTTTTCCAAATTATGTTGTCTTGCATACTTATATTTAATACGTTCGTTATTATGAAGATAAATACACGGATAACTCATCTGACAGTTTTCAGGAACCGATTGGTATTAAATCTCATATATTACTAATCTGTCATGTATCATTTAAATTCGCCAAGCATTGTAATTATTATTATTTTTAAGATATCCCTGTTGGAGTTGAACTTTCTACCAACTACTGGGACCAAACTTACCAAACAGCAGCTTATCCTTGCCAGTGAGTATTTATGGCAGCATTTTAATTGATGTTTTGAAGTATTTTTATTTTTAAAATGTATTATTAATAATATTTAATTGTTGTTTGTAGGAGATGTTCTGGAGATTGGAGCACTATGGAGCATTCTGAAGAAAGACATCCCCTCCTTTGAACGCTACATGGCTCAGCTGAAGTGTTATTACTTTGATTACAAGTAATACATTTTTTTGGTCTTGCATCATCTGTTTACTTGCTATCACTCAGAATTTACTTAATATGGGCTAACAATAGTTGTGCTGAAATCACATATTGCATTCTACACAATATACCTTTTCAACATGTTATACCCTGATTTATTTATTTATTTATTTTTGCTGGCTTTTTCTTTGCTCTCATTTCTTGTTAAATGTCACAGGGATGAGTTGCCTGAGTCAGCCTACAGGCACCAGTTGCTGGGTCTCAACTTGCTCTTCCTGCTGTCTCAGAACAGAGTGTCTGAGTTCCACACAGAGCTGGAAAGACTGAGCGCAAAAGTCATCCAGACAAATGTCTACATCAGACATCCAGTTTCATTAGAGCAGGTGTGGGACACTTTTTTTTTCTCTCTTGTTACTTATAAGAATATCTCTTTGGATTTGAGACTTTAGTCTTTGCAACTTTACAGATCTTCTTTATGCACCAAGAGCTTGTAACACTCCAAAGAGAAAGGAAAACTTGAAATCGCATCATATGACCCCTTTAAATGCATACGGCTGGCAGTTTCTGTTTTTTTTTCCCCTACCTTTTTGTTTCTTTATTTCAGTATCTGATGGAGGGCAGTTACAACAAGGTATTCCTTGCCAAAGGAAATATTCCTGCTGAGAGCTACACCTTCTTCATTGACATTCTTCTTGATACGATTCGGTAGGGGTTATTTGTAGTCTTACTGACTAATTGTAAATGTTGAACTATGTCATTAAAATGTTGTTGTTTGTTTTTGTTTGTAGAGATGAGATTGCAGGTTGTATAGAAAAAGCTTATGAACAAATTCAATTCAGTGAGGCCACACGGGTGCTTTTCTTTTCCTCTCCGAAAAAGATGACAGAATATGCGAAGAAAGTAAGTGTTTGATGTGTTTGTGAAATATTTTCACTAGGCCTGTCACAATCGTGAATTTTGGGATTAACTGTCATACAAATATTTGCTTTTGTTTGTCACATGAAGTGCAATTTTGTAATTAATTTTTTTACTTGGAATCATATGTAACAAAATAATACAAATTTTAAAAAAAATTTAAAGATACAAAATGTACTCACTCTGAGGCCATCCAAGATGTAGATGAGTTTGTTTGTTCATCAGAAAAGATTTGGAGAAACTGAGCATTACATCACTTGCTCAGCAATGGATCATCTGCAGTGAATGGGTGCCGTCAGAATGAGAGTCCAAACAGCTGATAAAAACATCATGTAATCCACAAGTTATCTACACGACTCCAGTCCATCAATTCATGTCTTATAAATCAAAAATCTGCATGTTTGTAAGAAACAAATCCTTAAGACGTTTTTTCCTTCAAACTGTTGTTTCTGGCTAAAATACGAGTCCTCTATCCATAACTTCACTACCTCCAAATGTTGTCTTGTCTGAATCCGGAGAGAACTATGCAAAGATCAAGCACCGTTAACAAGCGTAAACAAATATGTTTGTGGTTTGGCATGAAAAAAAAATGTGAAAAGTTAAAATTCCTTAAAGATGAACTTTTGAACAAGGGGCTTTTCACTTCACAGTATGTTAATGGATGGACTGGAGTTTTGTGGATTGTGATGTTTTTATCAGCTGTTTGGACTATCATTCTGACGGCACCCATTCACTGCAGAGGAACCATTAGTGAGCAAATGATGTCATGATAACTTTCTCCAAATCTGTTCCCATGAAGAAACAAACTGATCTATATCTTGGATGCTCTGAGGGCAAGTAAATATTATTCATTTTTTTTGGATGGATACTAATATGTTCATGGTTTGGCTTTTGTGCTCTGCAGAGAGGCTGGACTCAGAGTCCTGATGGATACTATTCATTCAGTACCCAGCATCAAAAAACAGAGGAAGTGACCATCCCCTCCACAGAACTGGCCCAACAAGTCATCGAGTATGCAAGGCAGCTGGAAATGATTGTGTAGTGTGGATATAACAGTGTTTAGACACATGTATACATAAAGGTTCACATTTGTTTATCCAAATATACAAATAAAACCATTGTACAGTGGCCATATATCTGTACTCAGTTTAGACACAGGATGACACGGCTGCAAATAATGACTCTCAGAGGACGAGACCAGAACTCTTTAGCTTACAAGTTATCAATATCTACCTGTATCAGGGTCTCTGTATGATTATCTGCTGGGTGTGTCAACCCTCCTGCATTACTGACGAACATCTAATGACTGGGTCTCTTTTTTTTTTTTCTAAATAATCATTTAATATGTCTTATTTTGAATATTCACATGTTGTTCCTCTCAACAAGGATGGCTTTTAGCTAGAGTGAGCTTGTGTAAAAATGAAAAAAAGACAATTGGCCTGGCTGGTATTGTCACAAGACATTGACGTTTCTGATGAATAAAGCGTTTTTCTGATTCTTTTACAAAATGCTTTCTGAAACACTGTATAAGTAACGTTATTGATATTGTGTTAGATGCAGCAACTACTGTGAAACTGTCTCAAATGCAAAAAAAAAAAAAAAGTGAGGTAAGTAGTTCATTTGTCTTCTAAACTGATAAAATATTGTCTGAACTTTAACAGAAGGAAGTCAACATTTGTAACGGATGCTGTAGAGTGGCTCATACTCATAGTCTGCTTCATGTTCAGGCTAGACAACCAAGGTTACAGTTGCATTAAGATGCACATTTATGCACGTTTAACATTTAGAGGCAGGTCAGCATTCAAACAGTGTTTGCTGTACATGTGCCAGTGCCCCTCAGGATGTACTTTTGTCATGTTTGTTTTACTTCTTTTTAATTTCATAATTGCATTTTGTTTTGTTTGGGACTTTGCATATGCTTAGGCAGTTTTTTTTTTTCTTGGCCTTTTTTGCCAGGGCAGCCTTGAGGGGAAGTCGTGGCCTAATGGTTAGAGAGTCGGACTCGTAACCCAAAGGTTGCGGGTTCGAGTCTCGTACCGGCAGGGATTGTAGGTGGGGGGAGTGAATGTACAGTGCTCTCTCCCACCTTCAATACCACGACTGAGGTGCCCTTGAGCAAGGCACCGAACCCCCAACTGCTCCCCGGGTGCCGCAGCATAAATGGCTGCCCACTGCTCCGGGTGTGTGTTCACGGTGTGTGTGTGTTCACTGCTGTGTGTGTGCACTTAGGATGGGTTAAATGCAGAGCACTAATTCCTAGTATGGGTCACCATACTTGGCCACGTCACGTCACTTTTTGGGGCATTGAGGAGTAGGGTGAAGGGTAGTTGAGCATAGATAGTTCTCAAGATGTCCATGGATTTGTGGTGGTATCATGGTCTATCCTCAAATGCACCACCCACTTACTAAAGGAATCGTCACTGGTGTCTAAGAAGACTAAGTGGAGGAGTTGGGAGAATCATCTACAGCAGGGGTCTTCAACCCTGCTCCTGGTGACCCACTGTCCTGTAGAGTTTAGCTCCAACCTGAATCAAACACACATGGCCTAAACATCGGTTAGCTTTCATTCTCTCCTGTGCAGGGTTGACCTCTAGTTGGGAAGCGTCTTTTGACAATACAGATGAGCCTCTCGTTTTATAAATATTCAATTCTATAAAAGAAAACCATTCAGAAACATGTCCAGGTTATGTTTAATCCAATAAGGTATAGGTACAATGTGTGCTGTCTAATAAAAGATCTGCCCTTGTTAGCACAGACTTTAACCTTTCCACTCTTGGATCCTGTTGAGGGCCCTTCCTCTCTGTAAGGTTTTAATTTAACCGTGTGTTATTGTGAATACGGCAGCCAACATGTTGGAAATACACCGGTCAACATGTTCATTATAACATCTCGTGCATATGGATTATAGACAGATTTAAGTATTATAGGAGAGAATGGGATTTGTAGTCCCAGAAAAAAAAAAAAAAATTCTGTAATTCAACCTTGTATTTACTGGGATATAGCTTTTGTGAGAAATAGGTTTTTGGAACCAGAACATTATCACATTATCTCTACTACTGTAACCTAAATTCAATAAACTGGACTAAACCAATACAGTTTAAATAGTAGACTAAATTCTTTTGTTGGAATATGTCTAGTGTGTTAGATTTCATTTAGGCAATTGATTATTCCGTTGATTTTTGTTCAACAGGAAAAAAAAAAATCTATTGTTCACATTTTTTATTTGGTAATTGTCCATACACACAAAATGTATTTCATTTTATTTATTTATTTATTGGGTAGATATGAATTTAATTAGAAGGAAAACAGACATTTAACTTGAATAATACTGATATATGTACAGTACATGCATTATTCCAATTATTAAACTAATACTTTTATTTTTCGTGTAAAATTTCTATTTTAGAAACCAATGACTACAACACTAAAAAGCAAAGAGAGGAGCTTTTGATGAATGAATGGTATTTATGTAGGCTATGGCATTTTTGTGCATAGATTTGCATATGATAAAAAAGTAACCTATTTTTTTTTTTTAAAGAATAAATGTTACAGAAAAAAACAATAGCGATAATATAAGCCTAATTGAACAACTAAAATAGAATAATATTCGTCAGTAATGTCAGTTTTGAACGATCGATGAAACAAAAACACCTCCAAACAGAGAAATTCTAAACATTCCCGGCCTATATTGATGATTCCTCGTATAATTTCCGTTCTTTAGCGAACGTTATTTTTTTAACTGTTTCATATTGGAATTAACCCGCTCAATTAAATTCGCGCGCAAACATTCATTAGACAACTGATGATATTTGACAATATAATTTTAAAATAGCAAACTATTTAAGCACTACCGTGCTGTAACTTCGTGTACTTTATCCAAACGGTTGAACGGGAGCGAGACGGGCTGTTTATTTGAGTAAGAAAGGCTCGACGCTGGCGTGGCTGTTTATCAATGGTGGGCTATCAGTGAACATGAATGGGGAGTTGCTGGAGATGAATGGAGACTAGCTGCTGTGAATACCGTCATGGCGTATAGAGCTGTATGGGAGCTGTCCAAGGTACTGAGGCGTTATCCATCACTGATCTACACTAGATCAACCTGTGTTACTGTAGACTATTGATCATTTGCTATCTCTCTCTAACATTAGTAGCCACTCTCTTTTCAGATTTGACATTGGTGGCCATTTATAGAAGCAAATCGCTCCAAATGTCCTGACAGCCACAAAACTGGACCGATGCGGCTCCCACTCAGGGACACTGTGTCCATCCACGAGAGCGTTTAATATGAGTGTGTGAGAACTGCTGTACTAGACAGGTAGAAAGAGAGAGAGACAAATAGGGAGGGAGTGATTGAGAGAGAGAGAGAGTGAGTGAGAGAGAGGAAGGGAGGTAGGGACGGAGGGAGCGAGAGAGGGAGGACGATGATGATGATGCTGCCGGTGGAAAATGGCTGCTGCATCCTCGAGCCCATCCGAGACCATATGAAGGTGGACAGAGAAAGACGAGAAAATGAGAGCAGCGAGCACAAGGAGTGAGTGAACGAGAGACCGTGTGCGTGCGTATGTGAGCGAGAGTGTGAGAACGCGCGCGTGTGTGTGTGTGTGTGTGTGTGTGTGTGTATATGTGTGTGCGCGCGCGTGTGTGTGTATGAGTGTGAGAACGCGCGCGCGAGTGTGTGTGTGTGTGTTCGGTAAGAAGGGGAATAGAAAAGACGAGAGACCGGGGGGCAGCCAGCTCGAAGCGGCGGGCAACACCGAGCCATGGAGGGCGAGTAAGTCCATGCATTTTTATTTGACCAGAACAGACTGATTGATTTGCAGCACCTCTAATGGACTGTAAGATGCTCACGCCAGACCATCTGATGTTAGATGCTCATAAACACTATTACGCAGCTATGGCTATCAACACTGTACACCATATTCTCCATATACATCCAACATTTGATGAATAACGCCAGTGAATGGGCCTCAGCTGGAGTGCACTATATAAAACGCCTTCAGTGCCGCGTGAAAGACGAACACAGGGCGCAGTAAGAGACGGCTTTTTGTCTCGAGGATGGTGTGTGTGGAGGCTCCACGTATAACCACCAAATACATCCGTGAATTATAAAACGTGTCGATCCAAATCGGCGAAATATGGGGAGTTTTCTGGCGTCGGGAACACACTGGCGGGATGGAGGCGGAGAGGGATGCTTTTATCAACGCGTCTCGAGTTTCATTATGATTTTTAAAGCCAAACTTTATGAATGAAATGTGATTTTTCTCTCACCCCCCTCCTCCTCTTCATGTCTCCCCTCCCCCCAGCGCTTCTCTTCTTCTTCTTCTTGTCCATATCCTCCTTTCACCCACTCATCTGCCCATTGAATTTGCCGTGCTGTAGCATATATGTGGTTTTATTCATTCATAAAACAGCGGGATGAACGAATGAGTGCGCGTGGTGCAATGGCTTATAATAACTGATACCGTTTAATAACACAAACGGGGCTCTGAATCAAAATGGATGTGATTTCATAGCGTTTATTGTAATGGAGCTTGTCGGACTGGAAAACCGCTCTGAGGGCCTTGTATGGCGAATGGGCGCGTTCATTGATACATCTCAACTCTTCATCTCCCACCCTCTCCCTCATCATCTCCACACATTTCATTCCCCTCAGGCCATTCATTTATTTACGATTTCCTCCTTTGTGCTACTCCCTCATAGTAACATATGGAGCCATTATGTCCTCTGTTGTTTTATATCGGTCTCATTGTAAACGCGGAACGACTATATTAAAGACTTTTCTACAGAAACGAGCGATGGCTGGAAACGCTTGTTCCGTGTGAGCGCTGAAAGTGTTGATTAGATTTTCCTCGCCCACGTGACCGTCCATTAAAAAAAATCGCGCTGTTTCCTCTCATTGTTATAATCGTGCTTCGACTGTTTATGCATTCTGGACTGAACCTGTAGTTTAGGGAATACACAAAGCACACGTGACGTTGTGATTTAAGATTATTCAATCAATTTAACACAAACCAGTGCTTGCAACCACGCCACACCATCTTGTCTCAAGGCATCAATCAAAATTCTCCTGTATCCCCGCGTCTAGTTAAAATATGTAGTACTTACAGTAGCCTACATAATATTAAATGGCGATTTTTTTTTAAGCCCACGCATAAAATGTCCCTGTTACCTGACAGATATCACTAAAATGGGCGTCCAAATAAATCACACCTGTCTCTGTCACAGCGAAACTATTCGGGGGAGCGGCCCACCTTTATTTAGCGAATCAGAAACGTTCTCAGCCTGTCAGTCTTCTTGCTGGGGGCGGAGCTTTGGAAAGGGGGCGTGTCAATTTCATTAGCTAAGGGCGAATTCCAAACGGAAGTGAGCATCCCTGTGCCTTACTCCCTTTGAAGGGCAGAGCCCTTGAAATGTGTTCTTTGAAAGTTGTAGGGTATTACTGTCTCGTATAAGTGTTTGGAACTCCCTTGGCGAAGGGAATGACTGACCAAATGTTACCTTGAGGAGGCTGCGCTTGTGTGCAGCATTCAGCACTCCCATAATGTAGCAAAAGTCTGTGAGGTGCGTTTCCCTCCCAAAACCCCGATCTCCAGACAAACCTGGTTGCAATTGGCTTGAACTGGCTGGCTTTAAGTTTTCAACATTGATAAAAAAGAAGATTGTAGAAGGCATTTCACTACTAAGTACTTCCAAAATTTCAGTTAACATGAACTTATTTACATTTTAATGCATGTTCTTTGATGTGGCCATGTTCATCAGTGCATGCTATTTCTATTAATAAAATGTTTGCTTTTGTAATCTCTTTTACAGATGTAATGCGAAACATCCTTTCTTTTTATGATGCCCAACCACATTAACGTCCACTTTTCATGATCTAATAAACTTCAAATGGATAAAATCCAATGTACCACCTTACCTTTATTCTCACTGAATATTCAGTTTCACTCGGAAATATGTCTGGAAAGATTACAGAAGCAAAGTGGTTTACGAACATCATCATTTCAGTGGATATTGCAGGCCAATAATAGTACATCCTTACACATCTTCACACTGCATCTTTGTCTTTTCTCTATCAATTGTCAGTTTCCTTCATTTTGAGGCTATTTTAATATTTTATACTGATAGTTGTATTTTCTTCTTTAATTGCCTTTGTCTCAAAGTCTGTGTTTGTGTGTGTGGGTGTGTGTGTGTGTGTGTGTTTGTTTGCGTTCAGCTGGCTAGAGCACTCACTGCTTTCACTTCCCTAACAGTGTGCGTGTCCGAGCGGTGGTGATGACACGTGACGATTCTAGCGGTGGCTGGGTGCCCCTTGGAGGTGGCGGCCTCAGTCATGTGATCATATGTAAGGGGCGGAGCTCTGAAGGTCGTGGGCGGAGAGAGTACGTCATACGTGGAGAACGGCTACGCGATCGAGCAGTGAGTGTGTGCGTGTGTGTTCATGCCTGTCTTTGAGTGTACTGATGTTCCCTCAGCCTGACAGTCCTGGTAGTTGTGGTAATTTGGTAGTTGCCCTCATGAGTGGCCCGCAAGTGACCCGCCTCTTTTTTCGTGCAGCCTGTGCTGGAATGCGCCATTCAAAAGGGTCTGGTCTACAACAAGGTGAACCCCATCTTCCATCACTGGCGTGTGGAGGAGAGGAAGTTTGGTCTGACCTTCCAGAGCCCAGCTGACGCCATCTCCTTCGAGAGGGGGCTTCAAAGTGTCCTTGAGAAGCTGGACAGAGGTACAGAAGCAGCAAAAGTTAGTGAACAGGAAGCTGGAGTGAAAGAATTTAAAGGGGTCATATGATGTTGCTAAAAAGAAAATTTTTTTGTGTATTTGGTGCAATGAAATGTAGTTTAAGGTTAAAAAAACACATTATTTTCCACAATGTACATTATTGTTTCTCCTCTATGCCCCGCCTTTCTGAAACGCATCGATTTTTACAAAGCTCATCGGTCTGAAAAGCGAGGTGTGCTCTGATTGGCCAGCTATCCAGTGCGTTGTGATTGGCCGAATACCTCAAGCGTGTGACGGAAATGTTATGCCCCTCACCATACTGTGATGCCCTGTCTGGCCGGAGTGACGGGACAAAAACATTAAAACCCATTATAAACGAGGCATTTGTTGCATCCAGTGGGGACATAATTACGGATTATAATGACTTATACTGTCATTTTACGTGTTGCGTTGCATCGCGCCACGTAACGAAACACAGCGTCACACACGACGGGCTAGAGTGAGCGGAGGCCAGCTTAAGAACGGCTCAACGGATTCGACGAAGGAGCGTCCGGAGGGCTTGCGGCAACTAACATGTGACGACCCCGGGCTGGACTCCGCTTCGTCCACGGTGAAAGCCGATCCTGAGATCCACAGCACAAAGTTGATGTATTTCCTCAGCGACCAGCACGGATCAGCTCCAGGCATGACGAAGCGGATATCGTCCTCTTTTGGAAGACCGTTACGCCTTCTTTCTTTGCTTGAACATTTGGGCGGTGTTATGCAAATCTTCCCAGATCGTGACGTAGGTATGTGGGGGCGTGTTAGAACGAGCCGTTTTAGGTAGGCGTGGTTGACTCTTAACTTTTATAAAGAATATCTCTTTGGATTTGAGACTTTAGTCTTTGCAACTTTACAGATCTTCTTTATGCACCAAGAGCTTGTAACACTCCAAAGAGAAAGGAAAAACTTAAATCGCATCATATGACCCCTTTAATGTACTTTAGAGTTTTAAAGCCAAATAACCCTGTTGTTATGGCTTCTAAATGTACCAGCACAGTGAAGATGATGATGCCATGCAAGGATATTGCTAATGTGTCTAATGTGAACTCCTATTTTCTTTCTTGGAATGTATTCATGATAAACTAGAATTTATTTTTTTTCTTTCTCATTTTTTATATTTCCCTGCAGGATCTGACTCGCCATCCTCCTCGACACCTGAAGAGGGCGACACTGAGGATGACGGTCAAGCAGTGAGTGTTTATATCACATCAAAGTGCTTCAAAGTATCTGGTTCATCTTTGTGTCGGTCTGAGAATTACTTCGTGCCTAGATACTCATGAAGTCACGACAGACATTGGAGTCAATACATCAAAATAGACTATTTATTTTCCTATATGTTTCTGGTCTTATTGTGCATGATTCACTGGTGCATGTCATTTCAAAGAAAATTGTCTTTGTAATCCTTAAAATTAATCAAAATGTACAGTAATAACTTGGTTTGCCGTTTCCTGTCTAAAATCTTGACAATAATTTAGTTTTTATTTTATTTTATACTTTTTAAATGAAGTCAAAGCAGAATTAGTAAATGACTCATTCATAAAACAAGACAATCCAAACTACACTTTTGCACCTTCTATCCTCCATCTTGCTGTGTAAGCATGAGGTGGTTCTGCATGTTTGATGACTTGCAGTCTGTCTCAGTCTCATACAGGGAGTGAGTCGTCATCCAACAGCAGAAAAGAGATGCTGCCCAAACCCATTACCATTGTGACCAGTGAGTCCTCCTCCACCTGTTTTGTGCACTCCACAGAGGAGTTTGCGTATGGGACAGGGCATGCTGTCACGACGCAGACCCCGGCCCAGGTAAAGGATTCACATTGCTTGAAAGTTGATTCCAGTAAGTTGATTCTGGTATGTTGGTTAATGCCATGTCTATGTGTCCACAAAGGGAAAAATCTTTAAACAATCTAGTTTAAAAAACACACACACATTCTCTTTGTATTCATGTGGTTTAAAAAAAAAAACTACAATTTTCAAGAAACGGTGTAGATTAATGAAAAAAATGTCATGTGGTGCAACCATCAATGTAAAGTAATACAATTTGAATATATATGAATTATTCATCTTAATAATTATGTACAAAAAGCTTTTAAATAAATATATAATTTTAAGATATATATATAAATATCATGAATTTCTAATTAATACTACATTTGTTGGGAGTTGCACCGCATGACGACCAACAAGCTTGATTTTTTTTTATTTGTTGGACAAAAGTTAGCAATGTCTTAGCAATGCCAAGTTCATAGGGAAAACAAGGTCTGAAATAAAATGTGTACTTTGAATGGAATGTAGGTCATTTTGGATAAAAGTGTATGTGCAATGTATAAAAAATGTAAATATGTTACAAGGCATTTTATTGTATTTTTTAATAAATGAATAGGTCCAAAACTAAAAAAAACCGAGCGTCATGTCACTGCCTCTCCAGCATTATATTTAACCCTTGCTCTTTTCTCACCAACCTGCGTGCCCAACACCGTGCCGGGAGTGCCGTCGGCCAGCGGCTCCCCACAGGAGACGGGCAAAGGCTCGCCCTCTCCCTGCTGCATCCACACCTCGCTCGCCACGCCCCGCTCTCGGACTCGCAAGCGAGGGGGCAGTGGAGGGGAAGCCATCTCGCCTGACGACGACAGCTCCTGCCCGCAGGGCTCCTCCTCTTGCTCGTCACGCTGTGTGTACTGCCGCTCCGTCTTCAGCGCCTCAGAGAACGGACGGGGCCGCTGCCGGGACGCTCCCGACCCGGCGCTACACTGCCTGCGCCAGTGGACGTGTGTGTGGTGCGCAGAGAGCCTGCTCTACCACTGCATGTCGGACTCCGAGGGCGAGTTCTGGGAGCCGTGCTCGTGCGAGGACTCGATGGGCCGGCGGCCGCACCCGCTGTGCTGCGCCCGCTGGATGGCGCTGTTGGCACTGTCTCTTTTCGTGCCCTGCATGTGCTGCTACCTGCCCCTGCACGCATGCCTGCGCTGTGGGGAGAGATGTGGCTGCTGCGGAGGAAAGCACAAGGCCGTGCGATGAGGCCTAACCGGGGGGAGGGCGTGTGGGCGGGGCTTATTGTGACGGGACGGGAGCACAAAGACGTTGTCGTCATTCGAGGAACAGCCGTAGAGCCAGATCTCCTACATAAACCTTCACGATAATATCCCCTCACCCCCTCCGAGGCCGTCTGCTGCATTCCGCTCTTCTCTGCTCGGACCCTTCACGCTCGTACCGGTGGTGGGTGCATGGGTTCGGGAAGATCGCTTTCTGATTTGCTGGTCGTTGGGGTCAGGGGTCGTCTCCGGGAGGTGGGGAGTGAATGGGGATCAGTGACGTGTAAACAATTGTTAGTTTTTTTTTTCTCTTGGGTTTTATTTATTTATTTAATTTAGGGAGAAAAATGAGATGAAAAATGTTTATAGCTATGGTTATCAGATCTTTTTTGAGTATATTATTTTACTTGAACTATTGAAATATATTTTTTGGCAATTGATTTAATGAATACACTCCCCTCGTACCTCTAAGTTACTGAGTTTTACCTCAATGTCCAGTGGAGAGGAAGGCAGATAGAGAAAGAGACACTTATTTCGGGGACTGTGTGCTGTGGTGAGGTTTTGTATATGGTCTTTACGGTAGGTTTTTCACACACGTTCGGCCAGAACATATTTGTGAAGGAGAACATTTTGATGTCATATCACTTTTAGTTGTTTGAGAACAGGGAACGTGAACGGTCTGATCGAGGGCAGTTTCACCAAAACCACATACATACTTTCACCACATACATGTCATTCTTCTGTCAAGATTATAGTTGTATTGAACTTGCCAGCAACCAAGAATGTTGCCTATATTTGACCAAAAAAAGTGGAGAGATAATCTAGACATGAATCTGCCGAACATTTGCACAGCAAATGTGAACCGAGGCCTTGAAATATAGTTGAACACACCACCAAAAATACAGTGCAATTAGTTATTAGTAAGAAGTAAAGAATAAAAAGCAAAGGCTTGTTGTGTGTGACACAACATTTTAACTTTATCTGTCAGTATGGCAACAAGAGAAGTACTCAATCATTAACTATAACGAGTAACACTGCTCCTCACGTGTGCTTTTGAGCCATGCCCTAAACAGAGCAACGAAGTGACAGGACATTTTGTCTGTGGAGTTGTGCTGGGTAGCCCCGCCCACAGTGAAATCCCATTGGTCCAGAAACATCAGCTACGTTCTGACTGGCTCTGACTGTATTACAGTATATTTTGTTTTCACTGTGGACAGACAAATGACTTGACGCTGAAAACTTCGTCGTCTGGCTAAAGGACACAAGAATTTAGACCAATCAGTTCAAACACTGCCTGGCATAACGATTTGGACCTCAAAGTGTTAAGAAATATTGCTTTAAATATCTCAAAGCTGCTATTTCAACTCCCCTAAACTTGTCATACCTCGCTGCTAGTAATGAGGAGTTAGGGAATCAGACACAGCCCTGTAGTCCATTTTTGAGTTAGGAACACATTGATGGTTTCTCCATCAATGTTGTATTAACTGCTCATTAGAGTCACTTTAAAAGAAAAGGGTTTTTACAGCAAGATGAGCCACTAGACCATTCGATCTACACACATGCATTGTATTTCATTGTGCATCTGGAGTCCATTTTTGAAGATGTGAAACATTCTCTCACACACACACTCTCACTCACTCTTTATGGGCAGAATATTAGACATGAGTAGAGAAACACAAAAAGCCCCAAAAATAGCACTGGAAAAAAGAACTTTGCGAGATGAGACCACCCTTGAGGGCCCTAGTCATACATCCTATTAATAAACGTGCCTTTTGATTTATTTAACCAATAACCTATAATTTCTAAGTAACAACATACCTAGATACTCATTTTCTTTTTCGGGTTGTTTATTTCTGCCAATGTGCATATTTTAATATGTATGTGTCTATTAGTTTGAAAAGTAATCAATGGAAAATATTACCTGTTTATATATTTATTGAGATATTTATTCTAATTCTTTATTTATTTTTGGAGACGGGTTTTTATTTTCTGTGCTGTCTTACTTCTCTGACTTTGTGCCAATTTGCTGCTTTGAGGTGTTACATATCGTGGGTTTGTATCATTAATTAAACCCTAACTCTATATTTTAATGAAAAGTTTGCACTCTGATTCGTGTTTACATGTGATTATGTACACTAATACTGGGATGGCATCATTCAGCATTCACTCATAACTACAATATCAGGTGTATTAAAGCACAAGATAGCAATAGTGCATTGTGCTCCATTCAAACATCCAGTTGGAACAGGGCGAATTTCACGAAGAAATGTCTAGGTCATATTTCGGCCCGTTTTCAAAGGAAACACATCAGAATTTATATTTTGCATAAAGACAAGTAAATTCATATTTTCATGACAATAATCTTCCCCCCAAAACACAGTAATGAAAATTCTGTGCAGTCAATATTTTTCAAATTAAAATCTTTTATAATTATTATATTTAACAAACACTACCTATATATTCATGTAATTTAAATAATATACAATTTTGTATTACAGTGGTCCACACTGGACTGAATGTCCTTGATTGTCATGAAAATAATGTAAAATATATATATATTTTCTTGAAATAAGAGCCAGACAATTCCTTACAGTTCTGTTTGATATACATTCAATCATAACTGTGACCAGTAGGCGGAGCCAATTTTCACCACGCACATTCTTGATTGTCCACAAGGGGGCGCCTCAGTCAGTGAAATTCAATTCCAGAACCCAACTAAACTCAATTAAAAAGCAAGTAGAAGAATTCTATTGAGAGTTTCACATTTATTTAAAAATGGTATGGAGAAAATATAAATACAGAAGAGCTGGATGGACAGAAAAGGTCTTAAAGTGTGAGCATGTACCCATGTGTGAGCTCAGGACAGGTGCTGGCGCTTGTGTTTTAGGATCTCTGTTGAGGTGAGAGTCAGGTCTTTATTACAGATGTCACAGTGGTAGACCCTGGTCAGACACGATGAAGATGATGAGGATGTTTTTTCACTGTCAGACTCTGTGAAAACAAAGAAAAACATTGACTGATATTGCAAATCTAGAGCATTTTCAAAATAAAGGGTGAAAATACTATTGCTAAGACATGAGAAGATTTAAATATGATTTGTATTAGAAACCAACTGATATATATCAGTGTCATTTTATTATCATTAAGATATTATAATGGCTATAATAGTAATAATATAATATTTAACATAATATTTTGAATTATTTTTCATTTTATATTTTCCATATAAAGTTTTAATAATTTTGTTTTTGTAATTTTTTTTAGTTGTAATACATACATATACATATATATATATATATATATATAAATATATAAATAAATGGCTGATATTTGGCCACTTAAGAGATTATTGCCGATATATGTACCTGC
>NW_015652299.1:929894-939838 GCF_001515625.1 Sinocyclocheilus rhinocerous | reverse complement strand
TATCAGCATTATTGCAGCTTTTGGCCAGTCTGTTGTCTAGAAATCGGCACTGGTATATTTTTAGCCATTTTAAATCAACTACTAACTTCTATTTTAGAAACTTTGTAAATGTGTTGAAAAAGGCACTGTTCTTTACAGAATAGAGTGCTGCAGGGATGATGTATTTTTGTAAGCCAAAACATGGAAATGAATTAGCATTTTAGCACTTCCCACTCTATCGTCCTGAAGTCAGTGGGTTTTTGGAATGGTTTTTTTAGTTAAATGTCCGAAATAAGATCTGTGGTGAACTAAAGTTAAAAGATATTTTCCTGTTCTATTCTACGACATGAAATACACCAGTAATACCACCTTGTGATTTCTTAAAGCTTTTACTTTTTACTTTTTTGCGGTTGCTAACAAGTGGCTAAATGGGACTACAGAGGTTGTCAGTGACATTAAACATCATCACACTGAACAGGTAAACTCATGTTCTCACTAATTCACTTTAACAGCCTTACTGTGTTTGTAATCATGCTCTTGCAAAATATTCTTCAGGCAAAAGTTTTTTGTTTTTTTATAATAAAGACTGAAAGAGTTGTCAGAAGCTTTAATGGTGGTGACACTGAAGTCAGGTTACTGTGGTGTAGTTTGTTTATATCCTATGTTTAGGTTTTTCTTCTGCCGATTGTATTTAGGCTTTAAAATTCATTAAAAAGTTGTTACTCTATAGCAAGACATCTAAGCATATTCTGAGCCTGATTCATGAGCCGCTCACCTTCCTCAGGCTGCTGTTCCTCTGGCGGCCTGCAAGTGGCCTCGTGTTGCATGCGCTCCAAGGGCGTCAGGGGCATATAAAGGTCACAGTGAGGGCAGCTCCAAAAACTGCGTAAACATTCACTGTACAGGTCCTTAGAGTCCTACGTGACACGCATTAAAAAACAGGAAGTGGTGCTATTAGAGGACTGTCAGAAAGAAAGGGTTTTAAACATCCTGTCAGAGAAAGAGCACTCACACACAGACAGTTGTAGGTAAAGTAGCTGCACAAACGCAGGCCTCCTTTGATGGGATCTGGTTCGGCCTTCATTCCAGGAAACAGAGAGCCCATAGCTGAAGCGGAAGACAGATCTGGATCCAGTTGCGGTCCGATGTACAGGTTCTGAGACTGCAGCGCTGTCAGACGCCTCAGACTGTAACTAACCTATGAGAGAAAGTCATTATCATGTGTGTTTATTCAAGATTAATAATACAGATTAGGGCTGCACGATAAATCGCATGCGATATTTAACGCGCATCTTGTCAGTAAAGTCGGTTCTTTAGTCAGCGGTAAATCTCCATCACGTGCGGGCTTTCACATGGAGCAGCATTAACTACACAGAGCCGTTGTTCACTGACAAGCTGCGCAAAACCACGATCATATTTTGCGCATGTTTTGCGCAGCTTGTCAGTGAACAACGGCTCTGTGTAGTTAATGCTGCTCAATGTGAAAGCCCGCACGTGATGGAGATTTACCGCTGATTACAGAATGGCTTTACTGACAAGATGCACGTTAAATATCGCATGCGATTTATTGTGCAGCCCTAATACAGATGCATTAATATGTTTGCCTTGTTACCTCAGTGTACAACAGAAACCGCACGAGTCCCTCACTGAGCTTATCCAGTTCTCTGCGGGACACTTTGGGCCCACCTGCCCCGAGTCCAGTGGACGAACCATGTCCGAGCTGAGCCTGAAGCAGCCTCTCCCATTCACCCCGCAGACTGAGGGCCGAGGAGAGCACCTTCAGCGCTCCGTCAGTCAAGCCCAGCTCCAGCCAGCCGTCCACCACCACCCGCGTGCAGTCAGCGTTACTGTCCACAGAGCTGGCCACCAGCAGCAGAGCCTGCGACAAGAAGAGCGTCCAAGAAGATAAAGAAAAAGGACTTTAAAATGTTCTTAGCAACATGCACTACCTTTCAAAAGTTTGGGGCTGGTAAGATTTTGAAATGTTTTTGAAATAAGTCTCTTATGCTCAGCAAAGCTGCATTTATTTGATCAAAAATATAGTATAACATATATAAAAAAAAAAGTATTTTTATATATGAAGAGCTCATTTGCAGAAACCGATAACTAACGTTTTTTTATTGCGCATTCCAAGCAATATCAATCAAACTGCATTTGGGTTGTTTTGATTAACTAATAATAACTTAAACAAATACAGGTAATTTACAAAATTAAAGGTCATTGAAAGTATGTTGTTTTTTTGTTTTTTTTTAACATATTAAAAGTTTGTTTTATAGCAAAAGCAGATAACTCCAACAGTCGGTTTTTGGCAAAAGCAGATAACTCCACATTTCATGTTTTAGAGTTTAAAAAAACACTCGTTTAATCTTTGTAGTCTCCTCAGATGACAGTGTAGATGCCTGACAGACGTTGTTGTGATCATAAACTGTATGGATGTGATTACACGCAATACACAGAGCTTTTCCCTCATCATTGTAACGCGCTGCTTTTGCAAGCTTCCGTGAAAATGTTTCAGCTTTTATTTTCCTTTTTCGCCCTGAAGAAGATATCACGGGTTCAACAAGTTCGTCGAAATTAACCATCCTCGATCACTTTTAGTCAGCTTTGACGAAACTCCTCTCAGCTAGCACGTCTTTTCAAAGTGAAAGTAGCCTTGTCACCTGACCTGAATACAGCGCGCTGATTCGCTAAAATGGACTTATCGGCTTCTGTTCAAAAACAACAAGGGCGCTTGTCGGCTTCTGCAGTAAAACGTGAACTCGCGATGCCTTGAAAGTGAACAAAACCGGCTTTTTTGACAAAACGTGTTTAGGGTTCAGATCGCGCTATATGTGGAGAATAATGCACGGCAATCAGCTCATTTTTTCTGAAAGTGGCGTTTATCGGTTTTTGCAAATGAACACTTCATATTTTAAATTTTTATTTATAGCAACTATAATAGTTAAATAAACCTAAAACCATAAACATACATTTTCATAGCTTGAAATAAAATAAACTTAATAAAATAAAGTTGAAATAAAATAAAATATAAAAATGACAAAATAAACTATAGAGACTGCTTCATATTTCTGTGGAAACCACAACACATTTTTTTGTCAAGCTTTGATGAATAAAATTTTTTAAAAGAACAGCATTTATTTGAAATAGAAATATTTTTTAATACTATAAATGTCTTCACTGTCAATTTTGATCATTTGAATGCATCTTTTCTCAACAAAAGTATTAACGTTTCAGAAGGCGGGGCAGGAAGGAGAAACAATAATGTACAGTATGTGGAAAATAATGTGTTTTTTTAACTTTAAACCGCATAAACACATTTCATTACACCAAATACACAAAATAATGTTCTTTTTAGCAGCATCATATGACCCCTTTAAAAAAAATAAAAATAAAATAAAATAAAAATCCTACTTACTCCAAACTTTTGTGTACTCGGTGTTCTTGTTGGTTTTTGAAAACGATTATAGTGTTTTCAGGGTAAGTTTAAATTTAATGACTCTAAAAGTGTCATGTGGTGTAAGCCATCAAGTAATAAATAACATTTTTCTCACACCTTGAATGTGTGTACACATTTTATTAATTTTGAAAATGTTTTAAATAGTAACAATTCTTTTTTAAATGTTATTTATTTTACAAATAAATATTAATTATTATTTCAGGTATATCATTAAGTTTTTCGGGGACATTTTATTAACTAACATTAACTAACCTTGCCTTGTCTTTAAAAGGTCAAAAAATGTGATATTTTAAGAGACTTATTAACTGTAACATGAGGGTCTGCAGGGGTCCTCTCTATCTACTGCCTGATTTGTACCAAAATAATATGTTGGCAACTTGTGAATTCAGTGTATTTCTTGGTTCAAACGGCAAATAATGAAAATCCCTCCCCCCGTCCAAAAAAAAAATCTATTTGATGGTCACTTTAGTCTCAGCTGTCACTGACCTGTAGTGCTGGAACCCGCAAACAGTTCGAGATGTAAGGCTTGTTTGTTTCTAGCAGAGTAACGAAAGCCAGTAACTGATGCCTGTTGCTCTGCCCTTTATCAGCACCTACAGAGAGAGAATGTAAGAGTACAACAGTGAAACGGAGGACAGAGTCCGTCACGATGCCTGTCTCATTGCAAAAAGGAGCGTGTACCAAACTCGCTGGACTCGTGCTCAGGGACGTGCAGAACTTCAGGGTCAATGGCAAACACGCTGGTTGGGTGGACCACAACACCTTGTTTATTACGTGTGTGAAACACCTAACACACAAACGTGAAAAATGTAAACTGTCTGAAGTTGCCTGATATTACTGTGCATACATGTGAAAGTGTGACTGAGTCCTGGTTTCACAGACGGGGCTTAGACTAAACCAGGATTAGGCCATAGTTCAATTAGGACATTTAAGTAATTTTTACTAACATGCCTTAGAAAAAACATTACTGGTGTGCATCTTGAGACAAAACAAAGGCACTGATATATTTTTAACATCAGTCAGTGCAAGTTTCTTTCAGTTGAAACAGCTCAGAATTACATTTTAGCCTGGGACTAGGCTTAAGCCTTGTCTGTGAAACCGGGGGTGAGTGTGTGTATTTTAGCCGTTACCTGCTCTGAGTCTTTGCGGGTTGCATTGTGCTCATCTGGCATGGCCAGCTGTGGGTAAAGACCGCGGCACAGCACCAGTTTAAGCAGAGCCTGCTGCCGTGACGACAGATCTGCACTGGCATATGCAGCTTCCTGCAGCTCATTCACATTGTGACGCAATTTGAACTTGACTTCCTGTAAGAGCCAGACAACCAATAAGGAGTGAATCTCACAAAGCCTGGGTCACAGCCTATTTCATCTTAAAATCAAAAGAAAAACAAAACAATAAATTATGTTTTTCAACAATAAAATAAAGCCTATTTTTAATTCAAGGATCAAACATTGTAACATTATTTTTATGATAGTTGAAACACATTTCGCACATAGTTTTGTCTAATGTTTTATTTATTTACCCTTCAAACGTTTGGGGTCGGTAAGACGTTTTTGAAAGAAGTCTCTTATACTCACCAAGGCTGCATTTATTTGATCAAAAATACCATAAAAACAGTAATATTGTGAAATATTTTTGCAATTTAAAATAATGGTTTTCGATTTTAATATACTTTAAAATGTAATTTATTCCTGTGATGCAAAGCTGTATTTTCAGCATCATTACTCCAGTCTTCAGTGTCACATGATCCTTCAGAAATCATTCTAATATGCTGATCTAATGCTCAAGAAACATTCCTTATTATTATCAATGTTGAGAACAGTTGTGCTGCTTAATGTTTTTGTGAAAATCATGGTACAGGATCCTTTGATAAACAAAAGAACAGAATTGATCTGAAACAGAAATCTTTTGTACTATTAGAACTTCTAAACACGTCACTTTGTATATTATCTTAAAGGGATAGTTCACCCAAAAATAAACACCCTCACGTTGTTCCAAACCTGTATGCATGTCTTTCTTTTACTGAACACAGAAGAAGATAATCTGTAGATTGTTGGGATCTGAAGAATCAATGGGAAGCAAAATATCTTCTTTTATGTTCCACGGAGGAAAGAAAGTCATTAGCTTTGGAACAACATGAAGGTGAGTAAATGATGACAGAATGTTCATTTTTGGGTGGACTGTCCCTTTAAGAATTGAATAAGGTAAACTGTTGAATCTAGATTAGCTCTCTCTCTCTCTTATGCTGTAAAATCAAAATCAACTGAGGCACACCTGTATGTCCACATTCTGTTCAGCATCATCTCTTCTCTTCTTGCTTGATCCTGCTGCCTCATCGTCAGACCCAGACAGTGTGTCTCCCTCCAGTCCTTCCTCCAGGCGCAGAACTTTCCTCTTAGTGCTCTCCCGGAGCTCATGATCTCGTTTCAGCTGGTGGAGCTTCTGTCTCTCCGTAAGTCTCTCTCTGCGCCGGGCTCGGTCCTGTGGCTCTGTCCTGCCGCCTGTATCCACCTCCAGCAGACCGTGAGTCCGCAGCAGCTCCTGTAAGAACCAGATGACACTGTCAAGGTCAGTCACATGGGCAAATGCAGTTAAAGCTGTTAGAACAGAGGAAACCGTAGATATAGAGCTGCTGACTTTGAACTGTCGTCTGAGGTTGACCATCTCATAAAGCCTCTGTTCCTCCAGCCCTCTCCTTCTGCACCACTTTCTGGAGCCACTTCCTCTGTCTGCTTTCACCTGTTGATATTGGATATATATTAGACAATACGGTTATTTTCCACAATTTTTACATTTAGATTACCTTTGATGTTATCCAATGCTCACTTAAAGTTCAACTTTAAAAACAGTAATAAATTAATAGCCCTGTAAAATGTAACTTTAGCAAATCTCAAAACGAATATCTATTTTTATACTGTACATGATCATAGTGGTGTCTAAATTCAATTGCAGCATGATTTTAGTTTTTTTATTTGTAATTTATTAAGACAAAACAGTATATAATTTTAACACTGCCCATTTAGAGATTATTATTGGCTTATCAACACCATTCTGCTTTACATTATATGTCTGCGTTATATATAATGCATTATAAAGGCAGAGAATAAAAGAACTAAAAGTATGGAAGCCCATTTCTGCTATGAAAAAAAATGGTCAAAAAGGTCATTGTGTCTTCCAATCTCACAATTCTGACTTTATTTCTTGTACATGTATATTTTGCAATTTTGAGTTAACATCTTTTTTTAAATTTTTTTTATTAGAATTGCAAGTTTTAGCTCTTATACACTGCAGTTAAAACGTTTGGGATCAGTAATATTTTTAATGTTTTTAAAGAAGTCTCTTCTGCTCATCATGGCTGCATTTATTTGACCAAAAATAAAGAAAAAAACGGTAATATTGTGAAATATTATTGCAATTTAATATAATGTTTTTTGATTTTAATATACTTTAAAATATAATTTATTTCTGTGATGCAAAGCTGAATTTTCAGCATCATTACTCCAATCTTCATTGTCACATGATCCTTTTATTCAGCAAGGGTGTGTTAAATTGATAAAAAGTGATAGTAAAGACTTATATTGTTAGAAAAGATTTCCATTTTTAAACAAACACTGATCTTTTTAACTTTATTCATCAAATAATCCAAAAAAATTATCCAGTTTCCAAAAAAATATTGAGCAGCACAACTGTTTCCAACATTGATAATAAATCAGCATATTAGAATAATTTCTGAAGGATCATGTGACACTGAAGACTGGAGTAATGATGCTGAAAATTCAGCTTTGCATCACAGAAATAAATTATATTTTAAAGTATATTAATATAGAAAACCAAATTATTTTAAATGGTAATATTTTACAATATTACAGTTTTTTTCTGTATTTTTGGTCAAATAAATGCAGCCTTCATGAGCAGAAGAGACTTCTTTAAAAAACATAAAAAATTTTACTGATCCCAAACTTTTGAACAGCAATGTAGTTATATAGACAAAATTTATTGTGAGTTGTATCTCACAACGTATTTAAACAAAATAAATTGATAGTTATCTCGCAATTCAAATTTTTTTTTCCCCCCCAGAAGTAAGGGATGCCTAATGTTCTGGACTAAAGGATCCGTCTGTATCACAATGCATATATGTATATTTCCTTAAAGAAATATTTTGGTACATTATCATATTAATATTAATGCACAACATCACATATTACATTCACCAGAGGGAATTTTGATCATATTTAAGTACAAAATTTGAATTTAGTTTTTCAGCCATTTTGACAGCCCTAATATACATCATGTCAAGTTCAGTCTAGTAATGCTCATGCAGGGCTCCAGCACTGATACACAATTAAACAGTCAAAGAGGCCTAAACTCTGACCTGCACCCAGGCATTAAAGGTATTCATCAGAGTGAAGGGGTCACCCTGGTTGCTGTTCAGGGGCTGGCGAGTGGTGAAGCAGTCAGGGTTGTGCTGAGCACTGCGCAGAAATGGAGACTGGACACTCAGCGCAGCGGCAACGGTCAACACCGGCTCCACCAGCTTGAAGACTGAACCCAAAACCAACATTTTTCCTGGACAAACACAAGTAGGAGAATTTACAATGCCATTAATACATTAGCAAGCTCAACTAACCACATAAAACAGCAGGTAAGGGTTCTTTACCAATGACCACATCCACAGGCAGTTGAGCCAGCAGCCTGCCAATGGGAGTGAGCTCCCCGTGTTCATCTAGCGCCCCCTGTTCTTTCAGATACATCACTGCAGTCTGAATACTAGAAGCGGGAGGAGGGTCTATGAAGGCAAAAGTGCGAGGGTCACCCAGACCCATGCTCTTCATCTGCAGAAACATCATTTGAAACATGTCTTAGTCCAGTGTCTCACTCAATTATTAGAATTATCTGATAAGATTATGCCCATTGACCCATGACTTCATTAAATAAAAGCATTGTTTTTTCATAGTTTTCATGAAACCAAAGATTTGTTCCTCCAGATGTGAGAGAGCACCTGTAGGATGAGGGAGTCTAGCGCCACCCTGTGGATCTCAGGAACAGGATATGGGGCGAAAGCGTCGTAATCAGATTCAGAGTAGAGGCGGTAACAGACTCCCGGGCCAGTTCTGCCCGCTCGTCCCTTCCTCTGTTCAGAACTGGCCCTGCTGATCCAGAACTCCTGCAGCCTCTGCATCTTGGCCTTTGGATCAAAACTCATCTCTTTCACCTTTCCTATTAAGAAACATCAATGATGTTTCAACATGAAGAAAATAAGCAATTTTGGCAAGGATGATGACATAAAAGTTGGTGGGATCCTTCAGAAATCATTCTAATATGCTGATTCGCTGCTCAAGAAACATTTATTATCATTACCAATTTTGAAATCAGTTTTTGCTGCTTAATATTTTTGATATACTTTTTTTCAGGTTTCTTCAATTAACAGAAAGTTCATAAGAACAGCATTTACTTGAAATAGAATCTATTACATTACATTATACATGTCTTTAATGTCACTTTTGATAAATTGAATGCATCCTGGCTATTAATTTCTTTCAATAAAAAAATATAATTGACCCTAAACTTTTGGATGAAAAGTAAAAGAAAAGTAGAAGATCTCGCTGTCCTGAATGAACCTGCTCTGGTGCAGAAGTACCTTATCCTGCTGGGCCAGTGAGAGAGTGCTGTGCAGAGGGAGGACGATCCAGCGCTGAGTGTGTGTGGCGTATGTCTGACAGGCCTCCTGGATGGTGGAGATCTCAGCCACTCCGCTGAGGAACAGCAGCAGGTCTCCTCTCTCCTCCGGCGGGTACCGCTGGTCAATACCCTGCAGCACACGCAGATACGGCCGCGGGTCCAGTTTCTCCGAGCGGGACACCTGCTCTTCTGGAGGAATGGGCTGGTAGATCACCTTCACACACAAGCACAGAATACACTTACACTGCAATCAGTTTACAAAGACCCACACACATTGAAAAACAGTAAAGGATGCTGCGAGCTCACCTGAATGGGGAAGAGTCTGCCTGGCACCTGCAGAACAGGTGCACTGTTGAAATAGCTGGAGAAGAGTTTGATGTTGATGGTGGCCGACATGAGGACCAGCCGCAGGTCTGGGCGCAGGGGCAGAAGGGAACGCAGCACTCCCAGCAGGAAGTCACAGTGCAGGTGTCTCTCATGCACCTCGTCCACGATCAGCACCTGGTACTGGCCCAGGGAAGCGTCCCGCTGGATCTGCCGGAGCAGGAGACCCTCGGTCAGGAACAGCAGTTTGGTAGCTGTGGTGCGGCTGCTCTCAAAGCGGATCTGGTACCCAACCTGAAGACAGAACATACAAGACAAAATGTTTTCCCAAATAATTTTCACTTAGAAATATAAAATAGTGTATATATATATATATATATATATATACACTACGAGTCTTTTTTAATGTTTTTTAAAGAATTATCTTCTGCTCACCAAGTCTGCATTTAATTGATCCAAAATACAGCAAAAGCAGTAATATTGTGAAATATTTTTACTATTTAAA
>NW_015652299.1:922999-929673 GCF_001515625.1 Sinocyclocheilus rhinocerous | reverse complement strand
CCACTTCGATATATATACAGTGTATATATATATATATATATATACACACTATACCAGTCAAAAAGTTTTTGAACAGTAAGATGTTTAATGTTTTTTAAAGAATTATCTTCTGCTCACCAAGTCTGCATTTAATTGATCCAAAATACAGCAAAAGCAGTAATATTGTGAAATATTTTTACTATTTAAAATAACCAATTTCTATTTGAATATATTTTAAAATGTAATTTATTCTTGTGATTTCAAAGCTGATTTTTTTAGCATCATTACTCCAGTCTTCAGTATCACATGATCCTTCAGAAATCATTCTAATCTGATTTGCTTCTCAAAAAACATTTATTATTAATATTATTAATATTTAAAACAGTTGAGTACATGTTCTTTGATGAATAGAAAGATCCAAAGATCAGCATTAATCTGAAATAAAAAGTTTTTGTAACATCAACAACTTTTGAATATATATATATATATATATATATATATATACACTAGTTCTATTAGTATGTCTGCTAACGATTCTAAACCCATACATAAGCATATATAATTATATTATATTGGTAAAATTATCAAGTTAGTATTGTTTTATGAACCACTTTTATTTATTTGTACACAGATATTCAGAGACCCAAAGGTGTAGAATATATACATAAAATTATAATGTCAAATTATGAAATTAGCATTCTTTTTTTAACTATTTCAATTACTTTGTATAGTATTTCTGTTAATCATTTATGCTTTAAAAAAGCCAAACCTAATGTCAGAGTTTTCAACTAGCATATTCTATTATTATTAGCCATAATAGAAATGCTATGCAAATAGAAAATTAAGCCTGTTAACATTTAAGAATGTTTGCATTCATTTGCATAACAGTTATGTACATTTTCATACCTAATTCTCATTTCCATAATGCCAAAAGTAATTAAAATCACCCTGTACTAATACTAGTGTTTTTTTTAACAACTGAAATGCAAATATTGTTTGTTTATTTGTTGTGGAAATAATATACTAAAGCGGAAAGATCTTTGTACCTTGGAGCCGTACTGGTTGAGGCTCTCAAAGCTGACTCTCTTGGCCAGTGAGATGCAGGCAATGCGGCGAGGTTGAGTACAGGCTATGTGGTTGAACCCTGATGCCAGCAGATACTGGGGCACCTGTGTGGACTTCCCACATCCCGTGTCTCCAGCCACCACCACCACAGGATGAGTCCGCACCAGCTCCACTATCCTGTCCCGGTACTGGAAGATGGGGAGGCTCTTCTGCTCCTTTCTTAACTTAGAAAGCTTGTTGAAGCTCTGCTTCTGGTTGAAATCTAGGAAATGGAGGAGGGCAAGACGGCAGTCTGTGATCTCCTGCCTGCCAGGACCAGAGGGGCCCCTGCGCCTCTTGTGCTCAGATCCTCCCAGGAGCTCCTCTATGTCTTTGGAGCACACTGAGATGTTGATCCTGTACCTGGCATCGTAATCCTTTGGAAGCCCCAGATCCACAGACTCAGACTTCCTGTCTTTTCCCTCGTGTGATTCCTGCCTGCTGGATTTCGCTGCTGACATCTCTCTCTTGGCTCTGAATCTCTGGAAGCGCTCAAAGAAGCTCCAGAACTCCTTGTGTTCGGCGCTGCCCGTCTGGATGTAGTCATGCTGGCGGAAAAACACCTCGTCCAGCTGGGCTCGACAATGAGGACTGTCCCAGTCCCAGCTCCGACTCTCCTCTCGCTCATGGGACATCTTTAACCAGAGACGGCTTTCAATTACTTCCAAGTTTACAACGCACAACTGTCCAAATATTCATACATCTCACATTAATTTCACATTATCATTGTTGGTATTTCTAGTAGATTTCTCTCAGGTATTGTAAAGCACATTTGATGGCTACATTTTTGTCATATTTACGCTTCACGAAACCGGAGCGTTAACTTGAAGGGACAGTTCCAACTTCCTGGTCCGTCTGTGTTTACAGTCCGGTTCAACACATAATAGTTCCTACTCCAACAGCTCAAGCATTCTGCGTATTGAAACGGAATACTACATTAAAAACAATAATTACTGTGGATGAAAAGCGTTTGTGGCGTGCAAAGAAGCCTGACTCGCTCTTGCACTAGAATATTTGTCTTTCCCCCCGCCCGCAGTATCCACCTTTTTCTTCAACGCGGAATATTTAAATAATATGGTAAGACACACCAGTTTTCGATATCAAGCAGCAAAATGAACTGTTTTGTACAGCTAAATATAGCTAGATGCGGATGAGACCGGAAGCTAGACCCATAGAATTTACAAATGGCTGCGCCCATTTTTACGGCAAGAAAAAGGTGGATATGGGCAGTTAACATGACAGCCGAGTAAAAACGATTTGAAACAAACTTTTTATAATTTTTTATAAATCGTTTTATGACCTTCCACTAACTGAAAGACTGCAAAGAAGATTGTTTTTGTACAAAATAAAATAAATCTCGTCACATACCACAGGAGCATTTAAATTACTGAGGAAAACAAAAGTAATTTTGGTAAAACCTGGTAAAATCGGAAGTTTAAGGAAATGGATGATTAAAAAAAAAACAAAGAACGGTTGCAAAATAATTGTTAATTCATAGAGGTGTAATTCTTAACCAACTGCGTTGTTCAATCAACACTATTAACAATGAAATGACAGACTGTGTATAGGCCTACTATACTATTGATTGACAACATCTGAAATCATGTAAGTCTGTATTTAGTTATCAAACAAATCTCCAATATGCAGAAAATGAATGGAATTTGTACTTCTAGAGCCGGTTTGTTGCACTCTTTTAGTAAAAGTATAACACATATTTCACACTGTATTAACCAGATGCACATTTTATTTGTTAAATTGTTAAATCATGGTGGATGAAACAATGTTTTTTGTTTCTAAATGTATTTTTAAAGTGTTAAATGTAATCCCTGAATCAAATTTAAAGCACTCCAGACTTCTTTTCAAGTGTTTTCATGTGTAACTCAAACTTTGTTTAAAATCACATTACATACATACATATTGCACAAGTCATAAAGCGACTGAAGATGTTCACATTTAAGTATGTGAGTGTGACTCCACAAATACACACTCCTTGAACCAAAAGAAAACCGAAGGTACAGACCAAAACTAAAAACTAAATCATTCACATTCAAATAAGTAAAGCTTCACTTTAAGAATGTAGAAACCACAAAACCTTTAAAAGGAGAAAATAGGACATTTATTTACACATCATAAGACAGAATAAAACCCTCATACCGCTCTCATAAAATATACAAACATATAAAACAATTGTTAGACAAAAAACAGGTCAAAAGTCCATCCCTCTCTTCAGCCAGGCTATGCTGGGTTATTCCATGTATGCTATTAAAACATTTGCAACCTGAGAAAGCAAAACGGTTCATACAACTTCTCACAGTTCATTATAATCTTCGAGCAACTTATACTCCTGTCTTCTCCTTGATCCAGGCCCTGAATTTTGGCATGTTTGTGTAGATGCCAGGCTTGTCTTTGCGAGCACAACCATCACCCCAGCTCACCACTCCCGCCAGGTACATACGCTCATTTGATAAAATGGTCATAGGACCACCAGAATCACCCTGAGTAAAGAAAAAGGGTGTTAGTTATGTTAGAGATGCCCAATATTCAAATACTGACTGATATCAAAAAGCAAATAATCATTTTTATTTTATGGGGAATAACCAATAAATGGCTGATATTAAAAGTCTATAGTATTTTGTCTAAATAAATAAAAAATGTACCTGTAGAAACAAAAATCTATTATTTTAAATGCTACATGAATGCACTGATATTAAAATTCTGGCTAATAGCAAAAAGCTAATAATTTTCATTTTATGGTCAATAACCAATAATAGGCTGATATTAAACGTCTATATTATTTTGTCAAAATAAAATAAACATTAAACAGTACAAACAAAAATCAATGATTTTTATATGCTACAGGAATGCACTGATGTTAAAATTCTGGTTAATACCAAAAAGCTGATAATTAAATTAATTAATTAAATATAACAACAACAACAACAATAATCTCTATATTGTATGATAATCAATAAAAGGCCAATTTTAAATTCAATACTACTTAAAAAAATAAAACTATAAAGTAAAACACTAAAATATTTTTAAATACCTCAATTGAATTTAGGCATCACGTCATTATCATGTACAATATGAAAAATCAATATTAATTTTGAGATTTGACAAAGATTACATTGAACAGTGTTATTAAATTATTATTAGTATGTTAGCATCAAAGGCTATTTTCATGGCAAAAACTATTAAAAAAATACAAGTATAACAAATACAATAAAAACCAACAAACAAATTATATCACACAAGATTTTTTTACAATAACGTGATAAAAAGTCAAACTTTTCCTGGCAAAATTTTACTAAACTCTTTAAGTGAGTTCACTTCATAAAAGAGTTTTCTCTGTACTATTCCAATTATTATTATTATTACTATTTTCAAAAACGCTTTAGAAAACTGATTCGGGCCGACTAGCAAAACAAACTTGTAGCCAATCAGCAGTAAGGGGCGTGTCTACTCGTGATGTGGAGGAGAGAGCGTTCAGTGCACAGGACGGACATTAGCCGAGCAGAGCGACAGAAAGATAGAGATGGCGGATAAAAAAAACAAGAGGAAAACGTCTGCAGAACAAAAGAAGGCTTAAGGCAAGAAGTAGGACCCGTGTAAATATCGGATCAGCTTTCCAGCGCTGGAGAGAACTCAAGGAGCGGAAGGCCTGCGATCGGACGCCGAGGTTGCTTTGTTTCTTCTCGATAGATGAGTAACACCGTGTCTGTGCCGCAACAGCTAAAGTCTGTCTAGTACACTGGACGCGAGCGACAAAGCAACCATTGAAAATCATTTGAAATTTGTCTCAATACGTCATGAACAGAACGCAGCAGCAGTTTTCTGTCGGGGATTTGACAAAGATTACATTGAACAGTGTTATTAAATTATTATTAGTATGTCATATAATAACATAATTATAATTTGTTTGTCGGCCCGAATCAGATTTCTAAAGTGTTTTTGAAAAATCACTTACTCTGCCTTTAAGTGAGTTCATTTCATAAAAGAGTTTTCTCTATACTATTAAATTATTAGTGTTTTTTAAGATCAACTTTAAGTGAGCATTATATGATGGCAAAAGAGATCTAAATCTAAAAATAGGGAAAATGAGCATTAACAAATAAATATCCAATGTCGACCAAAACTGATATTGTAAAAAAAGTTATTAATAAATAAAATCTCTAATACTACGGAAGTTCTAAGCGGCCATGCAATATATTTTTTTTCCTTCTTTGTATTGTAGACGTTATTACTAGGCGAAGCAAAATTTGCTGAAATATCCACGACATAGGCTACAGTAAGAGCACATGGTTTATCTGTCCATCAGATGCGTGTCAAAGTTGAGTTCATTATTATAACAACAGTAGATCAAACAATCATTGTAAAAAAAAAATTAAAAAAAAACTTTGTCGAGATAACGAGAAAATTAAGTCGTTATAACGAGAAAACAACTCTCGTTATGTCGAGATCACGAGAAAATTAAGTCGTTAGTCGTTATAACGAGAGAAAACAACTCGTTATGTCGAGATCACGAGAAAATTAAGTCGTTATAACGAGAAAACAAGAAGGAAAAAAATAATAATGCATGGCCGCTTAGAACTTCCGTACTAATACTGATCACTAAACCAAATAATTAAATAAACAGAAATAAAAATATACATGCTTTAAAGGGAAAAAAATCATGTGTACTTGTATGTTTAAAGCACTTGCAGTGTGCTTCTGCTCCATTCATCAATGGACTTTTAAGCGGCGTATGAAACCCACCTGACAAGCATCCACTCCTCCTGACAGAACGCCAGCACACGTCATGCGAGATGTGATCTGACCATTCATTAGTTCGTCACACACCGTGCTGTTGATGATGCGAACATTCGCTTTCTGCAGCACAGTCGCTCCAGAGCCTGAAATAAACACACACACACAAATCAAACACCAAGTTAAAGAACTGAATCCCTATTCATCGTTAGTTCATATTCACTCAGGTCCAATATAAATATTAGCTGTTACAACATTTAGTTTTTATAGTGTATTAGTAAATGTCAAAATCAACTAACTAATAACATTAAAGGTGGGGTAAGCGATTTTCCAAAAACGCTTTAGAAAACTGATTCGGGCCGACTAGCAAAACAAACTTGTAGCCAATCAGCAGTAAGGGGCGTGTCTACTCGTGATGTGGAGGAGAGAGCGTTCAGTGCACAGGACGGACATTAGCCGAGCAGAGCGACAGAAAGATAGAGATGGCGGATAAAAAAACAAGAGGAAAACGTCTGCGGAACAAAAGAAGGCTTAAGGCAAGAAGTAGGACCCTTGTAAATATCGGATCAGCTTTCCAGCGCTGGAGAGAACTCAAGGAGTGGAAGGCCTGCGATCGGACGCCGGTGTTGCTTTGTTTCTTCTCGATAGATGAGTAACACCGTGTCTGTGCCGCAACAGCTAAAGTCTGTCTAGTACACTGGACACGAGCGACAAAGCAACCATTGAAAATCATTAGAAATTTGTGTCAATACGTCATGAATAGAACGCAGCAGCAGTTTTCTCTCGGGGATTTGTTGTGTCGTGCCACGGCGCATCCAGTGTAGACCATAGATATGTATATATAT
>NW_015652299.1:902018-921813 GCF_001515625.1 Sinocyclocheilus rhinocerous | reverse complement strand
GTTTTGCTTTGTTTCACAGAACTAATCGTTGCCTGGGTTGCGTACGTATATGTGGGGCGGAGATATCAAAATAGGGGCGAGATCCTTTTGGGGTAGGGGCGTGTTTGTTTTGGTGATTTCAAATGTCAACATTGGCTACCAGAAATCGCTTACCCCACCTTTAAGATTAATAAATGCTTTAGAAGTATGTTTCATTGTTTATGTGAACTAATGCAGTTATCTAATGTTAACAAATGGAACCTTATTGTAAAATGTAATTGATAAGAATTTCTGATCTTGGGGTGAAATATGGCAGGCTTTGTGAAAGGTATAAAGCATTATTGTGTGGCTCTTTTACTGACCCCCTTCTCTAGTGGCACCCCAGCCGGAGATAGTGACCGTTTCACCAGCGGGGAAGACGTCAGTGGCAGTGGGCAAGCAAATGGGTCGAATGGTCGCACTGAAGGTCACGGGTGAGTCCAGCTCCATCAGAGCGATGTCATTGTCATAGGTGTGGGAGTTGTAGTTCTTGTGAGGAATGATTTGTTTTAGCAATTTCTTTGTTGCCTTCTGTTTCTCTCTTTGTGTGTGGAGACCTAAGTATGCTTCCCATGTGCCCGGCTGAGAATATCTGTCAATTCATCAGGTGTACAGACATGAACATTTTCTCTTCCATTCTAAATGTCTAAAGTAAGAAAACCAATGTAACTGACAAATTAATTTACGAGTGTACTGTTTATATTAACCTTTTTAAAGCAGTGTGTAAAGCCACAAACAAAACAATGTTTTACACAAGACGCATGCAGTTTTATTTTTTAACAGCTAGAACTTCTCAGAACTTTTGCTATTTAATACAAAGATGTTCACTTTTTACACTACCATTTCTAAAGACATCTCTTCTGCTCTCCAAAGCTGCATTTATTTGAAAAAAAAAAAAAAACAGTAAAAACAATAATATTGTGAAATATTTTTACATTTTGTTAATAAAATGTTTTCTATTTGAATATTTTTTGTAATTTATTTCTGTGATGGCAAAACTGAGTTTTCGGCATCAGAAATCATTCTAAAATGCTGGTTTGCTGCTCAAGAAACATTTCTCATTATTATCAATGTTGAAAAGTTTTTGCTGCTTAATATTTTTGTGGAAATTGTCATATAGTACCATTCAAAAGTTTGGGGTAAGATTTAAAGATTAAAAACAAGAGAGAGATTAATATTTTTATTCGGAAAGGATATATTAAATTGATAAAGTGACAGTAAAGACATTCATTAGGATTTCTATTTCAAATAAATGTTGTTAATTGAACTTTTTATTCATCAAAGAATCCTGAAAAAAGTATATTTTTTTTAAAAAGAAAGCAGCAACAACTGTTTTCAAACACTGATAATAAAGAGAACCATTATTAACTGAGCACCAATAATAACAGATAACAATTGAGCAGCAAATCATCAAATTAGAATGATTTCTGAAGGATCATGCGACACTGAAGACTGGAGTAATGATGCTGAAAATTCACCTTTATCACAGCAATAAATTATATCTTAAAATATATTCAAAGAGTTATTTTAAATTTCAATAACATTTCACAATCTTACATTTTTTTACTGTGTATATATTCAATTAAATGCAGCCTTTCATAAACATAAAAAAAATTTTTTTTTTGAAATTATTCCAAACTTTTGACCTGTAGTGTAAGTGTCCAAACAGTTTTTGAAGCCAGTGTACTGAGACATGTTTAGTTAATGGTGCAGTTAAAGAAAGAAAAGAGAAAATGTACTTGATTTTGGCATCGTCTTGTACGCAGTGGGCAGCCGTCACAAGCCATTGTTCACTGATGATTGATGCGCCGCAAACATGTGCAGTGTTTTTAACGTGCAGGCTGACCTGCCATGGGAACTCGCCCACATCCGCTTCCTGCCCACCCACAATTCGAGACTTTGTGTAAGCCTTCTTACCACAGTCTAGAGGACAAGAAAGAGCGAGAGATAGAAATCAATGCTAAACAATGCAGAATATGTGTTGAAGAATAGATGTGAGGAAGTGGAAGCCACGCACTGCAGTTGGACTCGTCTGAGCCGTCGTCGCAGTCATCTTGCCCATCACACATAGGGTTCGGTTTGGTTATGCATTTGCCATTACCGCACATAAACGTTGAGTCTTTACAAATATCTGTATGAAAGGATGACAACGCAACGAGAACATATGAAGAGAAAGAAACTGCTTTAAGTCTCCAAATGTTTTCTAAATATATTCTCTGAATAGTTCTGAATGCAATAAACAATAAAAATAATACTAAAATAAATTGTATTATTCTTTATCGAACATCTCATCACCTCTTGAACAGCCGTCTTCATCTGAGCCATCTTTACAGTCACGATTCCCGTCACACTTCATCTTCTCTGAGACACACTGATTGTCGTTGCATTTAAATTCTCCAGTCTTACAGCCTGCCAGAAAAGAGGACAACTATGTTAAACCAGGTGAGGATGTGTTTCTGAGTGGGGGAGAATGAGGCAGAGAGAGAATACAGAGGCCCATCAACAGACAGCATTTGGTCCTCGGGTACCTCCTGAGGAAATGGGTTTCAGAGAAGTTTCCAAATCACAATAATGTCATGTATTGAATTTGCTCAATACATTTCAAAGTCATCTCCTCCAAGTTATCAAATTTTGGCTGGAAACCTGTTGTACACAATCTAACACATGCCTTCTGTCCTCTGATTGATAGTTCCTTTTATTTTATTTCATTTCATTTTAGTGTTATTATAAAAACGGCCTCCTTCAGGTCATGGTACAGTGTCTTTTGAGTGAGTGAGTGAAGTGACATGTGGCACACACACACCGTGAACACACACACACCCGGAGTAGTGGGCAGCCATTTTTTGCTGCGGCGCCCGGGGAGCAGTTGGGGGTTCGGTGCCTTGCTCAAGGGCACCTCAGTCGTGGTATTGAAGGTGGGAGAGAGAGCTGTACATTCACTCCCCCCACCTACAATCCCTGCCGGTACGAGACTCGAACCCGCAACCTTTGGGTTACGAGTCCGACTCTCTAACCATTAGGCCACGACTTCCCCCCCTTTTTACGGTTAAATCTTTTTTTTCATAAAGTGAATGGAAGACTAACTTTTATATTGTTATTAAAGATGATCATTTACTGGACGGAGGCAACTTAGGTTTACTAGATTATCCTTTTTTCCTTTTTTTTTTAGAAAAATACAGTTAAAATGTGAGTATCAAATATGAAACATTAGGTTTTTGAGGAATGTTTATCCCTCAGTCATCATTGTTTTGTATTGGATTATATGTTTTGCCCCCCACAATAAAAAAACAAGCATTTAAATACCTTAAAGTACTTAAATAAGTACAAAGTGACAAATTATATTTATAAGCACTTTATGCAACTAGTTGGTTACACTGTTATAAAGATCTCACTGATTCACATTACAAGATATCAGAATTTCATTTTTGGTGTATAAATATCAGCATCTGCTCCATATTGCATATTTTTTGCTCAGTCTGTGCCTCTGAATAAAATTGCGGTGTTTTTTCTTCCAAGCTCTATATTCTCTTATATAATACTATATGATCCATAAAAGCATTTATCTGACTATTATTTCATATGACAGGCTTTACAGAGTTAACTAACATTACTGCATTATAAAAACAGATCATTAATTATAGAAAATAATAGAACTGTAATGGCATAATGGCATTATTAACGAATTTCAAATGTTATATGCTTTATATATTCTCCACGGTCCTGATTAAAACTAGAAATCTAAGTGAATAAAATGCTGATTTCTTGGTAGAAATAGCGATAAATATTTTAAAAAGCCTATAAATAATACATCTATGCTGTTTTCTGAAACTGAGATGATTATGGTATCTTTGTATACTGAATGTTATGAAATCAATGAATTCTCCTGTGTCTTCATGCCCTCTCGTTATATTGGCTGTGGAGGCAGCATTTCTCACATTTGGATGCATATAGAAGGAAAATTTAAAGAAAAGACTGAGAGAAAGGAAGAAGGAAAAGGGTCCTACCACAATTAAGTTCATCTGTATCATCTCCACAGTCATTTACACCATCACACCGCCATAACATCGGCTTACAGACCCCGTTTCTGCACTGGATCATGCTGGCATCACATTCTGAAATCCACATTCAAACACTGTATATCTGAACTCGAGTTCATATTCAGAGAGCAAGGGTGTAATTCTGTGTGTGAATTTAAGACAATGTTCACTGCGCACTTACTGCAGTTCCTCTCATCTGTGCTGTCACCACAATCGTTCCAGCCGTCACAGCGAAAAGATGGGTTTACACAGCGTTTGTTGTCACACTGGAACTTATCCGGGCAGGCTGAGAGATTCAGAAACTGAATTTACTTTTTAATGTTCACACTGACACCACTTTAAAACTGGCATCAATTAGTCTATTTTTTTCACCTCATGCCAGACTGCTACTAATAATCAAAGGTTTGACCAATTTTTTGGTAGGTTTTACTTAGGCCCAATCCCAATTCTATTTTATACCCCTTCCCCTTCTCCTACCCCTTCCCCATGTCCCTTGAAACAGAGTGTCAAGGGGTAGGGGTGAAAATATTCCCGAAAAATCTTCGTTTGAAGGGCTGTCTGGCCCTTCCCCTTACCCCTACCCCTCCAACCAAAAGAGAATCGAGACACCCCTACCCCTTCACGTGAACACGGGAAAGGGGAAGGGCTAAGGGGTAGAATTGGGATTGGGATTGGGCCTTAGTCTGTCTTACTTACTTATTACTTTATGTCTTTACTTACGGTCAGTGGGCTCAAAGACCTCATAAGTGGCGCTAAAACCTCGATCTACTTGTGATGAATCCGATTTGAACACAACAGTCATCTTGTTACTGTTGACGGTAACCATGGTATTAGCAGGCTGCTGCCCACACAATGTGCTGCAAAGAAACAAACAAGCATGTGCGTATGAAACCTCCAACTAAATGACTACAAGCACTGGTTCAAACCCCACAGTAGTCGATCAAAAAAAACTAAAAACCTAGAACTAGATGTTGGTATAAATCTAATCCTCCACAATTACAGGATTGGATTGATGTTTAAAAAAAAAAATGTATTTACCATGGAGAAAATTCTGTTTTGTGTACTTTCAGAGAGATACTTTTCTTGATTACTGCACCAAATTGGATTGAATACATAACTTCTACTGAACTAAGTATGTTTTTGCTATAGAATGTATGTTGTATGAGCTTTTGTGATTGTTGTGACTTCTTTAGCCTTCTTTGTATATAGTTTTTATGTGCTGAAATTGAAGATAATTTAAAGAAATATACTGAATTGTTAATAATATGAACTTGTCGTGTGAGAAACCTATTACGTTTGATTTCAAGATAAAGGATCCCTGCTTTAGATGATTAATCTCATTAAAGAAGATATTTGTGAGTTGTAAAAGTTGTAAAAATGACAAACATCAAAGCGACGTTGTCAATTGTTTCCTTTACACAATTAAAACACAGTACTTGTTCTATGAGCATTCCCCATCATGCCCTTGAGATGAGCAATACATGGCATTAGTCAGAATTAGTGATTTATTAATTTATCCCAGAATATTATCTGAGAGGAAAAAATAACACTATAATTTTTGGCCTTATAATTATATTTATTAAATATCTCAATATTTATGAACTAAAATGACAAACTATGAACCGCTCATTTACCATTTTTTTTATATAAATTTCTTACTGAATATTTTTGTTTTGTTTTCCAGTAAAATATCTAATGTCATTTAAACTAAATAATTTTACAGGAGAAGCGGAAAAAACAAGAAAATAAAACTTGTTTGCCCCTTTATTTAACCTTCTTAAGCCAATAAGGATTTTTTTCTTGCTTCAAGCATAAATCTAACTAAATTTTATTAGATTTTTCTGAAGACAAAACATTTCTTGTGTCACCTTTTCTTCTCAAAATAAATATATCTTCTTTTAAAGATGTTTCGACACTTTTTACTAGAAAACAAGACAAAAATAGAGAGGACGATCCAAAAGAAATGCTGCCATGCGATTTATCAGCACTCTTGGAGGACCATCACCCAGCCAATCAGATTGAAGGACCAGAACTAACTGTTGTACAATAATCAATTTTGTGAAATGTCTAAATTAAGTTTTAAATTACTGACCTTTTACCAACAATCTGCACATAATCTCCGGAGCAATGATTCAGACTTCCTGTAGAAACCATGAACTTGGGGAACCTTAACTTGACGTATTTACCATCAGGAACCTTAAAACAATAGAGATTGATCTAACACTGTTATTAAAGTCGTTCAACATGACATTTACTGGTTCAAAATGAGCGTCTTACCTCAATGTCCCACTGACATGTGGTGTTGGGTGGGTAATAACTGGGGAAGTTGGGTGATTTAAAACTACCAGAGGTTCCACTCAATTTACCACCACATGCAAGTTCTGTTAAAAGGGGAGCAAGTGTGAGAGAGAATTAGAAAGTTCACAATAAAGCATACTTTATTATTATATTATATTATTATGAAAACATATTAATCAGTCAAATATGCTTTTGTTCAACCAGCCAGGATTAATTTTTACCGCTGCTATCTTGACTGATCTGAGTGACACGGGCTCTGAAACCTGGAAAATTCCCTTCTTCGTTGGTTACCAAGGTGACCAGCATAACATTCCGGGACGAGATGAAAGTTAAGGGATTACTGGGAGAATAAAAGCCACACTCCCTGTTTGAGAGAGAGAAACTTTGAGTTAAAATTTCACAGCCTGATATTACAGTTGCATATAAAGCCACCAGATGGTGCTACATCTACAAACACAGTTCACAATTCCCTTACTCTTCCATAAGGTGTTTGTCCATGGCGACCAATGAGTCATACACTCTCACAAAGTCATTTGAACAGTCTTCTTCCAGGTTGAAGGTGTCAAAAGACAACTTTAGCATGTGGCCTGGGTCTCCCCGAAGCTGCCACTGCACAAAGGAGTTTGGAGCATAAGGTTTGTCAGGGAAACCTGGTGATGTAATGATCTCTTCAGCAGAACTCTTGGCGTGCTGGGCGTATTTTATACTTGCTGGAAATACAGAAAAAAAGGTTATTCTTACACATTTATTATTGGATACACAGTACAATAATGAGTATGAATGTGCTTAGGGAATTCTGTTCCGTTCCAAAACCTACTGAACTTTGGTGCCTATGATTTCCACTATGTGGAAAACACGGACAGAATTGCAGAATTCAGTCATATAACACAGAATGTCATCAAATTTGGCAAAATGAGAGTTGACCTCATGAGTATTTTACCATTTTATTTGATAAAACTACTGTCAAATACACAACTGCCAAAATAAAAGTTTAACTTAAAAATTCTAATAAAAATATATTACTATTGTACAGTAGGATGTAGTTCCCAAAGTAACAATAATACAACTTTTTTTTAAAAGAATACCACAATTTCAACAATGTTTACATTTGGATATTAATCCTGTCAGGCAGCTCATTGTTTGCCAAAATATGAAAGGAGCTGTTCAAATTTCATTTGATTACATAGATTAATTACATTGTTAAAAGTTGTGTGCATTCATTTGATTACCACAGTTTTTGATAATACATAAATAAATAAACAGAATACAGAAATTAAAGCAAACAAAACAGAATTTCTATAGAAATAAAATATATATAATAGAAAATTAGGGTAAGACTTGGTTGTATATATGGTATTTGGCAAGGTTGTGCGTCATTCAGAATAGAATTGAGAATGACTTAAATTGAATTTAATGTCAGGTAGAAAAAATGATGAAATTCAGTTCACAAGTTTTAAATCAAATTATGTCAAGACAACCTTAGAATGTTTGAGTTTCGAGAAAGCTTAAAAAGCCTTAAAGTTTAATGGTTTATAGTAAATTTCTCTATTATGATCAGCTATATATATACTGTATATATTATATATATATATATATTTCATAGGGCACTATTATTATTTAAATTAATTAATTAATTAATAGCTATATAAATGTAACTGATTAGACATCATTTGTGATTTTTAAAATTATTATTTAAATGGAATTTAGGACTTGGGGTGAAAAAAGATGGATTCATAGGGCCCTAAGATCTGCTTTGCTGTCTACTGCTTACATAGGCAGCTGCTTTCTATGGCAGCTTTATTTTTATTAACTAATCTTGTTGCAGTTCATTATGGGATTGCTGATGCTGCCTTAAAATTTGGCAAAACTAAGATATCTCAGCATAATTAGGTTACCTTTCAGAACTTGCTATGGAAGAAGCTCACTAGGTTTTGGAACAGAGAGTATATGAGAGACATAAGTAATGGACTACTCACTCCTGGCTTTTGAGAACAAACGTGTGTCCAGAGCTGTTAATGAAAGATTGACACAGTTATAATAAATCTGTCAGGCTCAAGACATCAATCTGTGCTTCAGTATCATGGGAATTCACATATTATATAACAAGCAATCTAGAGATCGGTATATCTACTGTAGGTGAATCTCACAAAATCTGTCAAGAACCAGGTTACATTTCCCCCCACAATCACAAGAAGAAAAAAAAAAAGAAATTGCTTGAGAAACCCATTTTTAGGACATTTTTTCCATGATAATTAAGCACGCTTCCCCCCAATCTCATTACTGCAATGCAAAAGAAAATAATTATATATTATTTGAAGTATATTTATACATCTGATTACTGTTGTACTATTTGTACGTTTGTAAATTAGTTTCTTTATCTAAAGTTTCTTAATGCAAATTTTAATTTTTTATTGAGATTTTGCAGAAAAATTTGACCTAGACATGTTTTAATAAGTTTCATCCATCTATCCAAACTTTGTAATGGATGTACTATGAAGTATTACCTGAAGACACAACGTGATCAAAGACCAGGGGACCTTGTTTTTCCCCAACTCTGCGAACTTTGGTGCTATACATGCCACTTAAGCTGTTCACAGCCTGATCCACTGCTGCTTCCTGTGCCGCTGGAACAGCAAACTCTGACTCATAGTAAGCTATTACACTGCCCTCACTGCAGAGAGACAGAGACAGGCGACATTCAATCTAACAGTGTACATAAATAACTACGAGAAAGATGCATTTTCACACTGAGTGCAAATTTGCATTTTTGAAATTCAAACACCGACTGAATACTTGATGCAAATTTGTTAGAACTTTAGCATCTTATTGTTCATTAAAGTAATTTTTCACTTTTTCACGTGAATAGTTTTAATTTTGCCTGTTGATGAAATGCAAATGAAACATTTCAATTTAGGCAAAACAAAATGGTATGTGCAGATCCAAAAGGAATAGTTCACCAAAAAATGAAAATCACTGAAAATGTACTTACCTTCAAGCCATCTGAGATGTAGATGAGTGAGTCTTTTTCTTCATCAGAACAGATTTGGAGAAATGTAGCATTACATCACTTACTCAATACTGGGTCCTCTGCAATGAATGGGTGCCATCAGAATGAGAGTCCAAACAGCTGATAAAAACAAGTAATCATGATTACAGTCCGTCAGTGGATTTTGATGTGAGAGGAAAACAGGGAATGGACTTTTTCAGTGGAGTGTGATTATGGACTTTTTTTGCCAGAAGTGATGGTTTAAAGTTTAAACACCTTAATGATGGATTTGGTTCTTACAAGCACAAAGCTTTTCACTTCACAAGATGTTAACTGATGGACTGAAGTCGTGTGGAATACTTGTGATGTTTTTATCAACTGTTTGGACTCTCACTCTGACGGCACCCATTCACTGCAAAGGATCTACTGGTGAGCAAATGTCTCCAAATCTGTTTCGATGAAGAAATAGCTCATCTACATCTTGGATGACCGAAAGGGGATATTTTCAGCGAAGCAGGTGCATGACCAAAACAAAAAAAACATTCAAAAAGTGTTTTAAAAATGTGGGTATTCACATGCAGACATACCTGAAGGCTTGAACTTTGGAACCAACGTAATATTTTGACAGTTGTGGAGATTCTGAGTACATTGATTTTAGCTACATATGAATACAAAAAAAATTCAAAATCAAACGCTTTTCACCGTCATCACTATGCAAAAACAAATTAGTTTTAATTTGGTTCTTACCTGAGCCATGACTTGGTTTGCCAAGTCTTTAAACTCTGCACTGTCCGGGTTTTCATACGCATCCACAAAAGCTTGATTTGTTATCCTAAGCGAGCCGGTGTAAATCCTCTGTGACTTCAAATCCTTCCGGACTGCAGACACCAGGGAGACATGAACCAACAAACACGTGATCAGTACTATCATACCGGACACTGGTAACGGTGTTATGCTGTCTGTGGCTGCAGTACTGACTTACAGTGGAAATGCCAGACCAGAAGCCCTATGATCAAAGCCAAAATGGCTGCCAAGATCACCAGAGCAACAATAATCCCAACTTTCCCAGGGCCCCTCTTCTTCTCCAGCTTTTTATTATCCGATGCCGGCAAGAATGTGACAGCTTGTTCCCAGTCCTTATCCTAAAAGCAAAAGAAAAAAAAAATACTTTTTACATTTCTCTGTAGATTTCAGCGTCTCTGAATTCAACCAGAAAAAAAGTCAGTTTGAAGAAATACATACAAAATTAAAGCTGCAGCACATATCCTCAACAGAATCGGATTCTGATTGAGAACAGAAAATACACAGTAAATCGCAGAGCTTTTCTGACAGAATAAGTACAGATTCAGATGTATTATATAAGAGCAGAATCAAAACACTTCCCTAGGTGTTGTTTTCAGAGGAGAAGAAGGAGACGCTGTCTCAATTTTTATAAAGCAATCACATTTTTTTGGAAGTAATAGACACCACCAAAGGGCTGGTTTTAAATTAATTGTGTTGGAAAGAGCATGTTTGGGTGGGCTACGGAAATTTGGACTGCTTTTACTTTCTTACTGTAGTTAGTTACTAAATATTATCATGTATTTTAAGCAATACAAAACAAAAAAGCATATGTGATGAAACTTTATTTTAATAATTATTATGTTAATATAAACCACGCTATAAATATTATAATATTGCTTGCTGGTTGAATAGTGCTTCAGATGCCTTTAACCCAGAAATGACAAATATCACACTGAGCACAAAATATGTGAACATACACTAGCATTCATCAGTTTGGGGTCAGTAAGTTTTTTTCCCCCGCACTTTATTTTAAGGTCCAATTCTCAATATTAACAAGCCATTAACTATGACTTTTGCCTCAATAAACTCCTAATTTGCTGCTTATTAATAGTTAGTAAGGTAGTTGTTAAGATTAGGTATTGGGTAGGATTAGGGATGTAGAATATGGTCATGCAGAGTAAATGCTTTATAAGTACTAATAAACAGCCAATATGTTAATAACAGGCATGCTAATAAGCAACTTGTTAATAGTGAGAATTGGTCCCTAAACTTTTTTAATAATACTTTTATTCAGCAAGGATGCATTAAATTGAACAACACTGCCAGTAGACATTTATAATGTTACAAAAGTTTTCCATTTCAATTAAAAGCGGTTTACTGAACTTTCTGTTCATCAAAGCATCCAGAAATGTATCACGGGTTCCACAAAATTAAGCAGCACAACTGTGTTCAACATTGATAATAATTAGAAATATTTCTCAAGCACCAAATCAGCATATTAGATTTCTGAAGGATCATGTGACACTGAAAACTGGAGTAATGATGCTGAAAATCTACTTTTGCATCACAGGAAACAGAAAGTTAAAATCGAAAACAGTTTATTTCAAAATATTACTGCTTTAATGCATTTCTGTTCAAATAAATGCAGCTTTGGTGAGCATAAGACAGTTTTCAATAATAATAATAATCAACGACAATCCTTTTGAATCCTTCTGTTTGTATTCAGTGAGCATTATTCTCCTTCAATAGGCTTTTTAGTATTGCATTTCAGTAAACATACTTAATTTATGTGTAAAAACAGTTATTTAAAATAAATAAAAGGACTTTGGGACAAAAGAGCGTTTACGCTTGAAGTGAAGTACACCACGTTTCAAAATTTGGGGGTCGGTAAGAGTTTTTAATGTTTCTGAAAGAAGTCTCTTATGCTCACCAAGGCTGCATTTATTTGATCAAAAATACAGTAAAAACAGTAATATTGTGAAATATTATTACAATTTAAAATAACAGTTTTCTTTTTTAAAATGTAAAATATTCCTGTGATGGCAAAGCAGAATTTTCAGGATCATTACTGCAGTCTTTAGTGTCACATGATCCTTCAGAAATCATTCTGTGCTCATAATGAGCTGATTTGGTGCTCAAGAAACATTTATCATCAATGATAAAAAAACAGTTGTGCTGCTTAATATTTTGTGGAAACTGTGATACATTTATTTTCACAATTCTTTGATGAATAGTTCAAAGAATAGTATTTATTTAAAATATATATTTCTTTAAACAATATAAAAATATATGCTGTCAATTTAATGCATCCTTACTGAATAAAAGTATTAAATCCAAAAAAATCTTACTGACCCCAAACATGTACTTTGCTCACTATGGAACACTGACCTACAATTGTGTCTTTTACAACCACTGGTTGTCTCAGTTATCTCAGACTGCCGTCACATGTAGGCCTGTCACGATAACAACTTTTTGTTGTGCGATATATTGCCCCAGAAATAACTGCGATAAGCGATATTATTGTCATTTTAAAGACCATTTTATGCCACTGAATATATAATCATAATGTAACGGCATAATAATGCAAGAAGGCCTACACACTTCCAAATGACAACACGTTTAATTTTTAAGAATATTTAGATCATGGAAATTATCAAAATATTAGATACCTTAAAAAACCTGAATAAATAGTAAATAAACATTTTCTAACAAAAAGTGCAAAGTAACAACTAGAAAAAAAGAAAAATGCACAAATAATTTGTATGGAGATGTTTCCATCTACAGATTTTCCCCTGATCTTCTTTTCTCTGTAAATTAAGGGTGCACACTATTGCTGAAAAACACAATCACTACTTAGCAGTCAGATGTCCGTATGCACAAAGGCACAGATCCCTAAACAAGACCATATCTGCAGATGAAACTTTTTTTGTAGAAGCATTTTTTAAATTTGAACTAGCACCTCATGACTACACCACGTTATGTACGAGAAGCTGCAAAAGACACAGGCGCAAGTGGAATGTACAAAACATGGTGACATTAATTTTTAAGTAAATATAATGGGCGATATATTGCGTCACCAAAAATTATTGAGGTCATGTACATATATTGCGCGATAAGTCAATATATTGATTATTGCGACAGGCCTAGTCACATGACACTGTTCATGACCTATATTCTATTTAATTTGTATCAAAAAATGTACCTAGACAAAAAGTCCCACCAGAGTTGGAAATTCATGGAATACATGGAAACTTTTATGAAACAGACACTTTGGATTTTGCTATTACCATCCAAAAAAAATTAAAAATAAAATCAAGCCAAATATAAACTGCCAGTCCCCAAAGAGATTTTCAAGGACATCTAAATGGTTCTATTGTCTGTGTAGTTTTTCTCTTTGCTACTGCATATTTGAGACCACAGGTTTAATAACAATGGTCAGGATGTTCTAATTTCAATTAAACTTAAATGAATTTCATTACATCAACAAACTGTCACACATAAATAGTGCTAAGTAATGAGAGACTAGAATAATTAAGCAGTTGACATTCTATGACGACATTCATGATGCATGAAAACCAGCTGATCACTGCTGAATAAGTGAGATATCCCTGAGTCATTTTCAGGTTTCATTTGTGGGGGTGTGGTCTCATAGTAAACGTTGTAACAGATCTGTGGAATGCATGCAGGCGTACACACAGATATCATACAAATACACAATAACATGATGTGGTGCAGATCATTCAACTCAAAACTGATTCATGAAAGCAACGAAACGACAGTTCTTCATATGTGCACCAAAACACTTAATCTGATCTGCATTTAACTAGCAGTGTTACGTTAAAACAGCTACAAGTTAGCATAGCCATAATGTAATGTTGTTAATCTACACCAAAATCTACATTGAATCTATCTTTTAACTCCATCTTTTTATGTTTATATAGATTTTTTACACACGGCCCGTGTCACTAGTTAAAATAGCTTATTTCTCTGGATTTAAACATTCTTCGAAACATTTGGGATAATGTAATTACACAAGTCAGCAAAATATATAACACTGTTCTAGTGGTTTTTGGATATTTTAATAAAAAAATCGTACATATTGTGCCTTTAAGAGTATTAATTACAGATAAGTATTATACAGATTTATAAAACTTGAAACCACACTATGCGCAGGGACCCTGTGAATCATATTTTGAACTGGTTCATTTATATAAACCGTTTGAATGGACCAACTTTTTCCCAACACTACATATGACAGAAAGAGAGATGGCATTTGATTATTTTGAAAACATCTGAGCGACTGTCAAACTGCTGAGTAATGCAGTTAAGTTGCGTCACTACTTTTACTTCCCAGCGACTAGTGACAAACCGATATTTGAGATCTCAGTTAGAGATTTTAAAAACAGCCCTGTCAAACAGTGAACATTTTGTTTTCACTTAGTGTGTCTCATTTCTTATCTTTAAATAGTACAATGCACTTATTGGTATTATATTGGTAAACAGTCACCTAGTACACTGAAAGAAATGGGTGTACTATTTACTTATTGTAGGAAACAATTTTCACTCAGAAATGCCAAATAACACATTGAATTAAACTTAAAATGTTTCGACAAAGACTAAAAATGCCATTTTCTTGTAAAACGTACTTCAATAATCATTATTTACAACTTTGAAATAATTTTTTTTTTTTTTTTAGTGTGCCCTAGACGCTGGCATCCACATTGGCTGCTGAGAAACACATATCGGTCACCACAACATATAACCGAACAATTCACTAGCAGTGAGTTTTTAATCTATCCCTTAAGATGAGAGCTATCCATAATCACCAGATACTTAAAGTGCAGTTGTAGGCTGGAATCACTTCATTTAAGGTCTTGTGAATGTCTATTGACACCCTATCCTCACAGACGACAATGAAGCACAGCTAATCCAGTCAGCAGAACGACTTAAACACACGCACGTCTATTGATGATCAATAGAAATGAAATCCCCTACACATGCAAACCGAACTGAGATGAAAAGAAAACGAATGAATGTCAGCTGACCACCTGGGCTTGTTCTTACCGAGTTACTGCAGACAGGAAATGATGTCTGCCACATTTTCAACAAATACATGGAGTGAAACCTCTTGAGGTGACAGTGGTGACTGGTGGCACACTTTTAAGTTTGTTAACAGTACAAGCTCAGTATAGAGGTTAACAATCAAATGCCAGGTTGTGTCATTACATCTTATAGTCAATCTACAAGGCCTTTTAGGTCCAAATAAAAACAATTATATTATCCATATTAGCTTTTATCTTGATTTTTAAAGCCACAAGTCGTAAAGAAGGCTCTACTAAAAAAATACTGTGTTAGAGGAGCTTAACATAACATAATACTAACTTTCGAACACATTTTAAGGCCTGGAAACCAAAATTTTATGATTTCCTGATATTTACAGGTTTTCCATGAGCGTGGGAACCTTGATAGTAAAAGACATAGATGGAAGCAATGCCACTACCACCATAACCACACTCTTATTTATAGTTTTAAGCTTCCAGCCCTTGCAGATCTTCATAGGATCCCTTCTACGAAACAGGTCGACACAACAGGAAATGCATTCATGTGATGAAAAAATGACCACAGCACAGCTTTTAGGACAGATATGTGAGATATCAGGCATTACATGTTTAAGGTTGAAAACTATTAAGTTGTTAATATGGTAAAGACCGGATGAATCTTACCGAAGTACCGGGAGTGTAACGCATTCCTTGATCCATAGGGTCCATTTCTGAGAGACCACCAGGAGAATAAATATCTTCAGACGTTTCTTCTCACACTTCCACCTCTGCTGACAAAATAAGACGAGGAATTGTGTATTGTAAGAAAAAAAAAAAAACACAGGCTTGCTGTTCTAAGAATAACAAACAAGAAATTACACAAGTGTGGAAAACAACAACACGCCCATAACAAGTGCACGAGGAACAAAATATCAATTACAGCGTCCTAATAAAAACGTCCCAAATGAACTGTCGAACAAACTAAGACGTGTATGTCTCAAAAACGAAATTACAGGATTAAAATGAGGTACTTTTTGTCTTCCGGAGAGAGTGAAGATGGTTTCGGCTACCTGTGAGACGAGAGAGGTATTTCCGGAGACTCGCGTTACAATGGGAGTGACTAACTCAAGCGATACCAGCTCAACAGGTGAGCACTTCCCACAAATAACACTTTAAAACCCAATCTCCAAACTACACAATAGCCCTAAATACATCGAAGTACAGTGACTACATGCCTTAACATTTTAAAGCAACTGTAAGGTATATTTTAAGTATAGATATGACAGTAGAAATTCAGTATCGATATGTAGCCTATTTCTGCTACGGAGTGACTCACCTTCCGCGGGCGTCTGCTATGTCTCGGAATCTAGTGTGCTGCCTACTTAGACCGCATGGTTAGCCATCATACCTAGACTGATTCGGAATGCGCCTATGGGACCGAAAAGACTGTCTAGGTAGGACGCGTAGTAGATTTTGAGACAAAGCCTTAAATGATACAAACTTGACATGCAGGTTTCTGTTGCATGAAAATGGCCTTTCCACGAAATAGAGCTCACTAGAAAAACCGATGAGTAAGGCTAAAGATATAAAAATTAAGAAATTAGAAAATATAGACCAATACTATATATATATATATATACCAATACAAATATCTGTATAATAATAATAATACAATATAATACGCCAGTAATAATAAAGTTTATTGATATCAGATAATATTAATATATCATAATAAGGTGAAGTTTGTTGACCAAATATATTTGCTAAACTCAATTACTGAAATTAAAATGAAATACAGTATAGAAATTAAACAACTCAATTATAATCAAAAGGCAATCTCAGAGTGAAGATAACAAAAGATTTGATAAGTTGTACAAATATTCACCAGGAATGGATATGGGTTAGTCTCTCAAAATGGCAAGCTTTAAGATATAAAGTGTTCTGTCCATGTTAAAGGACATCTGTCAGAGAACAAATAGCAGTCACTTGTACAATGGGTCAGTAAATGCAAATAAAATCAATTGTTGTAAATACTGTATGCTATGTAATCTGTCACAGCTTCTGCAAACAGTGCAAATGAAATGCTGTTTTCAACATTGACAATTCCACTGCCACAAAACATTGTGTGTGCCATTATTTTGAATGATGTTTATGACAAAAATGATTTTATATAGATACACAGATAAATGTTTAGATGAATGTCCTTATTGACCCTTGAAAGCATAGCATCAGCAACTGCACAATCTATAGCACACAGTATCTAGCAAAAACTCTAAAATATAATATATAAGATACTATAGGCTGTACAGTACACAGTGCATCAGAATGTGGGAAAACATGAATAAGTTGCACAGATGGCAGATGACATGAAAAGCTTCTCTGTCGGATTTATTGACTATTGGATTGTGTAAATGTGGTGTGATGGGAGAAGCAGACAGTCTATTGTGTAATAGCAGCAGGCAGAAAAACACCATGTTGACTTTTCTGCCCGCATATACTGATTTCACATGGACCCCCTGTACATCCGTGTCTGTGCTCACAGGTTGACATGGATGTAAATCAGTGTCCTGCTGTGTGACATTACTTCATCTAAAACAATTTTGGATAAAACTTTTTTTTTACTTTTTAGGTAGTTTTTTTTTACCCCATGACCCCGAGCAACTAATTTTTACATAGTGCTAATCTGCAACAGTATTAAGGGATTGGGGCTTTTGTGAATTAATTTATGAATGTTGACAAATGGCACGTTCGTGACGGTGACAGAGACGTGGTGTTTTACTGTGTGTGTCTTCCACTGTGTTCTACGGTTTATTTTTCAATAGGATCAAAGAAAAGAAGATTGAAATGACCTGAATATTGAGTCCGACTCCGTCTGTTAGTTACTAGGCCCGCTCACTTTTGCCCAGGCCCGCCAAAAATACAATTCTGCCTACGCCACTGGTGTTAAAGAGGAAATTGTGGACTTTTCTGAGATACCAAATGTGTGGTTTGGTCATGCCAACTTCCCCTCGCTGATTGTAAAACTGCTGACACCGCAATACAAAATTGGAAAGAAAAGCAGTAGGTATATTATTTTGTAATTAGCATTTATGTTTGATTTATTTTCACTTTGTCTCTTGTGAATAAACACCTCTCTCTCATTTAAAAAAATAAATAAATTAACTTCTTACAAGAAAGACATTTATAAATGGTTTTATATGTAATCTGTCAGGACCACTAGGACTTTCTACATACGTTTTCAATGGTTGGGAAGAACATATAAGAAAAATGGTTCTAGACAGTTTAGGGTTCTTCGGCTTCTAACAATAGCGGAACCTTTTTTGGTACTAAATAGAACCCTTTTTATAAGGTTCCATAAAGAACCATGCTTTAAAAGTGCTATATAAGACCTCAGTGGTGTTGTAAAGAACCTTTTTAATAATAATATTATTATTTAGAAATTGTAGCATATATGACAGCGCTCTAACAACAGGTATTAGCTGAATACATTAATAAATGATGATTGACACTGAATATGAATAAATATAGAAGTAAAACTCAAAGTAGAAACAGAAAATAGATGTAATGAAGACCAAGTTCCAGTGAAATATCTTGACAATCCTCTATGATGCCTTTATGCCCATCATTTTGGTGTAACTGAGTGGCAGTTTCTCTCTGCAAATGATAAGGTTGTGACAGGTGGCAGCACCTGTCTGGTAGAAACACAACTGGGTTTAGAGTTACAGTGTGTTTCTTCCATTTGTTTCAAGGGATAGTTCACACAAAAATCTCACCCTATTTTTTCCCATACTATAGAAGTCAGTGGTTTCAAAATGCCTTCTTTTGTGTTCAGCAGAATTAAGAAACTCATTCAGGTTTGAAACAAGTGGGATTGAGTAAATGATGGCAGAATTTGAATTTCTGGGTGAACTGTCCTTTTAAGTAAAAACAGTTATGTTTAGGCAGGCCAGAAGTAGCCATTGTGAAACTCTAACAATAGCATATGTATTGTTAGTGAGGAAGAAGAGAGACGTATCCTCAACTGAACAGACACACACATAGGCCTACACACACACACACACACACACACACACAGATTAATATGTTTAGTTTCCATTAGAATTCTATGCGATAGTGTGGAAAAAGCACTCATTTTGATCGACAGTGGTGTAGGTATAAAAAATACACTATTTTATGATAGCAGTTCTACAGAGAAGTCAAAAATAAAAATGCCATGTTTCATACATTTTACCCTAAATAAAAAAAAAGTTAATACCCATATTTATTGTCTATCCATTTCATAATAGACCTAACAGGAGGTGCACACACCTAGTTGTATTTTTTGTATTATTTTTTTATTTTTTTATTGCAAACAATTCAGAGATGACATTAATGAAATACAACTTTGCATACATTACACATGATGTATGAACAATACATCCAATGTCATCTGAACACATGGAAAAGAAAAAAAAAGTTGACAATGACTGTTAAAAGAGAAAGATGCATTTAAATAGCTTTTTTTATGAACATAAAGAAAGGAACGAAAAAACAAAAAAAAAAACCACCAAAACAAGTATTAATCACGGTGCATGAAAGATCTCATCATATCTCTTCAAAAAAGAAATACATTTTTTGTTATTAATTACTCTTAG
>NW_015652299.1:890012-898587 GCF_001515625.1 Sinocyclocheilus rhinocerous | reverse complement strand
TTTTTTTTATTGCAAACAATTCAGAGATGACATTAATGAAATACAACTTTGCATACATTACACAATGTATCAGCAATACATCCAATGTCATCTGAACATATGAAAGAGAAGAGAAGAAAAAAAATTTGATAATGACTGTTAAAAGAGAAAGATGCATTTAAATAGCTTTTTTATGATCATAAAGGCAGGAACGAAAAAAAAAACACCAAAAAAAGTATTAATCACGGTACATGAAAGATCTCATCATATCTCTTCAAAAAAATAACATTTTTTTTTGTTATTTATTACTCTTAGTGATTTAATTAAATGTTCTACTTCACATAAGAAATCTATAAAAGTAGGTATTTTCTTAAGAAACCTTTGTTTGTTAAAATAGAATTTTGCCACAAGGATAAGAAAGTTAACAGCAGATTCTAAAGATTTGTTTTGGTTTTCAAAAAAGCAAACAACATCCTTAATGTGTAAATTACAGTTCATATTAACTTTAGAAAAACAATAGGAACTCAAATCTTTCCAGAAAAGTGATGAAACATTACAAGAGAAAAATAAATGACAAATATCTTCACTTTCTTTTTTACAGAAGGTGCATATATCAGCTACATCACAAAATTTCGACACAAAAGCGTTACAAGGGTATATATTATGCAACATTTTTAAATGCACTTCTTTCACTTTATTGGGTATACAGTATTTATATGGTAATAACCATGTTTTCCTCCATTGAATGTTATCTATTTTCACACCTAGTTTGTATCCTTCAGTAGATGACAGCGTGATGACCTCATTTCCGGTCGGTCCCTTCATCAGACGGCCGGTGGCGTGCTTGGTCGTGTTTTTAGAGCTCGCGCTACATTCCACACGCGCTGAGAGCGGGATCAACGCACAGTGGGAAAAACACAGGAGAGAGACACACACAACAACCGCCCGAGGACCGTTTACCGAGCTGTTTTCTGTTTTATAGCCTTTTGTAAGAATCCACAGCGGGATAATTTCAGCACAAATCCCAGCAGAGAGTAACCGTGGAAGATGGGTTCAGTCCCGGCCGTGTCTGTGCTAATGCTGGCCATCGCTGTTCCGAGTCTAGCCGGATACATTGAGGTACGTGCGCACTAATAATTCACCCTTGTTTTCGTAATTATCTTACCTTCTTTTGCATTAATATTTATGTAGTGAAACGTCTTTTTATTGTGGTATTAATATTTCTGGATAAGTAGTAGTTTACGAATGATGTTCAGGCTATAAAATCATCAGACTTAATAAGAGACACTAATTCCAATTCTATATGAAATGTTCAATAAGTGTAATTTTGAAAATGTCCCTGGACGGAGTAAACCAAATAAAGTCTTACTACAGACAAGCTGTAGAGGTTAAATGCCTTTATTGTTTAATTTTAGTATTTTTCTCCATTATTTGTGTTGTTGTATTGGAAAACTGAACCCCAAACAACATTTTTTTAATCATAGTGCCAGTGCAAGTCCTCAGTAGCTAATATCTGAATGTACACGTATGTTAAATGTCTTTTTAAAACCTCTGTATACCTTCAAATCTCATTTTAACTAATAATGTTAGCTGCTTTTTAAATTTGTGTTATTTTATAAACGTATGGATTATAACTGATCTTGCTTTGGAGAATATCCACACTTTTCCTTGATGACTCTATCAAACCATCTACTCTGAGGTTTGGCTTGATGTAAAATGACAGAAGCCATAAAAAATAAAAAAAATAAAAGAATCCAACATGACAAGCAGCTTCAATATGTTAAATGTCTTTTTAAAACCTCTGTATACCTTCAAATCTCATTTTAACTAATAATGTTAGCTGCTTTTTAAATTTGTGTTATTTTATAAACGTATGGATTATAACTGATCTTGCTTTGGAGAATATCCACACTTTTCCTTGATGACTCTATCAAACCATGTACTCTGAGGTTTGGCTTGATGTAAAATGACAGAAACCATAAAAAAAAAAAAAAATCAAAGAATCCAACATGACAAGCAGCTTCAAAATATTTGATCTGATTATATAGCTAACTGAAATGATTCAGATCATATTCATCAGAAATACCTTTCAGGTGGTTGGTCTGATCGGTGTGACAAGCTTCAGGCGATAAATCACTCCCCATGTTAAGGGACAAGTTTGTATTTGTCGGAGAACACTAGGTCGGGCTTGTGAAATATGTCAGTTGCTTTCACAGTAGGCAAATTATGCAAATGAATTTGTGTGGTATATTAAAGTCTCCTGGATGATCCCTGTCTGGTTGCTTTAAACCTTACCTAATCACACCTGCCCTTGTCCTAGAGGAGTTTCTGCGTTTACATGTGTACCAATACTCATTTCCGATGGCATGCTCTTCCAATAAGAGCTCAGCCTGCAGGCATGATATAACAAATTATGAAACAGTTCTTTTCAGTGCCAGAAATAATGGCAGCAAAGCACTGAAATAAATAATGAAATCTCTTTGTTGCTAATTGATGCATTTAGAGAGAAAGGAGCCGCCTGTGGTTCACTATCATGATGAGGTGCAGTGATGTTGATGGATAGATCAGCATGACTGTAGAAAATCAAAGAGTCATTTACCTTCAGATCATTATTATGACCCTATTGTATTTCTGTTATCACTGCTTTTGTCTTTGTTATACATTTGACCCCTTGTATCCTTGATTGTTTTGATCTCGACCTCAAGCATACGATTGCCATGGTAAACCGTTATTTTGAGAGAGGTGTGCGTTTCCAGAGTGTGTGCAGCATTGTATTTCTGGTCAGCAGGAGTTTGATGCTGAGCTAGTGAGTCTCATTGACTTTAGACCTGATTTATAACCTGGCTGGGAAAGTTCTTTAGAGGTTCTGCACAGCTCTGAGCTCTCGCTGACTGAACTGCAGGAGAGCGGCATCCATTGAAACCTTCAGTTTCTCCCTCCCAGTGCTAGGAATGGGAATTATGCCTTCTTCTTCTGTCAGGTGTCATTGTATTTTGTAGGAGACAAAGGGAATGTGTTAAAATCACACTGGGCTGTCTGTTTGATTGCTGATGCTTTGCTGTTAACTCTCTGAAGCTGGTGCAAGCTTGGATTTGGCTTTTTTTGTTTTGTTTCCTCAGCTGTGGATATGTCCCTTTTTTGTTTCAGCCATATGTTATATAACCATGAGACATCCAGGCTCAACAATAATGATTTTTCCGGTTCAGATTTTTGCTTACCTTGACAACAGTGAAACATTTAGCTTTGTTTTGCCTGCTTATTTTTAAGTGAAGTCACAGAATATACTTATTAACATATAAAAATGTATTTACCAGACAAATTTACAAAATTTTTAAACTGTACCATTCAAAAGATTGGGGGCGCTAATATTTTTTGAAAAGTCTTTAATTCTTGCCAAGACTGCATTTATTTGGTCAAAAATAAATGTAGTGCAGCCCTGAGCTCTCGCTAACTAAACTGCAGGAGAACTGCATGCATTGAAACCTTTAGTTTCTCCCTCCCAGTGCTGGTGATGGGAATTATTCCCTTGCTTTTGCCAGGTGTCATTGTATTTTGCAGGAGACAAAGGCAATGTGTTAAAATCACACTGGGCTGTCGGATCATTGATGCTTTGCTGTTAACTCTCTGAAGCTGGTGCAAGCTTGGATTTGGCTTTTTTTGTTTTGTTTCCTCAGCTGTGGATATGTCCCTTTTTTGTTTCAGCCATATGTTATATAACCATGAGACATCCAGGCTCAACAATAATGATTTTTCCGGTTCAGATTTTTGCTTACCTTGACAACAGTGAAACATTTAGCTTTGTTTTGCCTGCTTATTTTTAAGTGAAGTCACAGAATATACTTATTAACATATAAAAATGTATTTACCAGACAAATTTACAAAATTTTTAAACTGTACCATTCAAAAGATTGGGGGCGCTAATATTTTTTGAAAAGTCTTTAATTCTTGCCAAGACTGCATTTATTTGGTCAAAAATAAATGTAGTGAAAACAGTAATATTGTGAAATATTATTACAATTTAAAATAAGTGCTCTCTATTTTAATATGATAAAATTTAATTTATTCCTATGATGGGAAAGCTGAATTTTCAGTTGTACGTAACTTTTAGGGTTTATAATTTTCATTAATTTAATAGCTGTAAACTTAACAAATATAATGTGGCTTTATACAGTGAACTTGATTGAAAAATTAATAAGAAAACAAATGTCAAATGAGGCAAGTGTTTTCATGTTAAAGTCATAGTCATTGTTTTTGTAACTGAAGCTGTAGCCTTAAAGGGTTAGTTCACCCAAAAATGAAAATTAGCCCATAAATTACTTGCCCTCAAGTCATCATCATTTCTTCTTTCAGATGAATCCAGTCGGAGTTATATTAAATATTGTCATTGATCTTTGATCTGCGCAAAGCCGACCTCATACGTCATCCGCCGGGAACTGCTTCCAGTGTATAACAGTGAGCGCAAGCTACATTAAAGTGATTATTACGTTTTGAATATGGATATTTTTCTTACAAAAACGCATTGATTCGCTACAGAAGGCCTTTGTTCACCCCCTGGAGCCGTGTGAGACACTTTTTTTTTTATTTTTATGGATGGGCACTTGTTATTTAACTTGTCTTTGAATGATGCATGCAACACCCGCTGAGTGCCATGAAACGGCTTGAAAGATCAAAGACTATTTTTAATATAACTCCGACTGGATTCGTCTGAAAGAAGAAAGTCATATACACCTAGGATGACTTGAGGGTAACCTAACCATTTTTGGGTGAACTAACCCTTTAATGCATTTACACAGGAATAACAGTCATAGGACAGGCTGTATTACAATTTTTTTTTGAGAAAAATGCAATGAGATCACAATATGCATACAAACAATGTGTTTCTCCAGTCCTATTTAAATTTTTGGCTGTTGCATCGCATCTCCCTGTTTTTCACAGACGTGCGCCATGAGCATTGTTTTGTTTTTTTGCATGTAAAAAAAATGCATGTGATAGATAAACACCTTTTGAGACCCCTGTGTCAATTTGGTTGCATTCTGTCTAAATTTTTTGACTGCAAAAATGATCCCTTACTCAACCCGTCAAGTGCATGTTCTTTTGAGTTAGGGGTCATTGGTGCAACCTGAATTGATGGCATAAATGCAGCACTAGGCTGAAGCTTTGGCCTTGAGCCATCCTTATTGTTAAGCCCTGAATGTTTAACTGTGTTTTCCAATAGTGTATTTGATCAAATCCTGTTTTGTTAGCTAAGCTTTCATGGTCATTGTCTTGCTCAGTGTGTCAGTTTTTGCTTGTACAGCTTTCATAATGACTGGCACTACTGCTTGGGTTTTTTCCTTGAGTTGTTTTTGTTGTCAGTGAAGTGACATGTGGCTTCTTTATCAAAGTTAAGACTCTGCCACGCCCCCCTAAAACGGCTCGTTCTAACACGCCCCCACATATCTACCTCACTATGTGGAAATATTAGCATAATGCGCCCAAATGTTCATGCAAAGAAAGAAGGCGTGGTTTCAGTAACCGCAGTTAGTGTTGAAGCAGCATGTCAGGGAGACGCTGTGTGTTTCAGTGTGAAAGCAAAAGCACTTTATTTGGCCTTCCGGAAGTAGATGCATTTAGGAATCTTTAAGATTACTTACAACAGAACAGCAATGCATTTTATGGACGACCGTTTCGTGAACCTAGGAGAGGAGGTAATTCTGACTTTGCTATGACAATCTGGCGCTTCTGAATCAGCTACTGTTTTGTTATTAGTTTAAGTATTTGCTATTGACTGTTCAAACAAATGCGGAGTTTTGCGCATCGTGTGTGTGTGTGTGTGTGTGTGGGCGCGCGCGTGTGTGTGTGAGAGAGAGAGAGAGAGACGTCACGTCTCAGTGGAGTCAGCTGTCTTAACCGTGGCTTGTGTACTGCAAACACATACCAGCTTCATCACTGTGCCCCTTTCAGGCTCTGTCTTTACATTTATTTTGAAAGATTAAGCTCGTGATTATGGTAAGGGCGTTACATTGCCGACGAGTGCTTGCGGTGTTCGGCCAATCACAATGCACTGGGTCAGCTGGCCAATCAGAGCAGACTGCGCTTGTCAGAAGGAGGGACTTTGTAGAAAACGATGAAGCTCGCGATTATGGTAAGGGGCGTTACATTTCCGACGTTTTGCTTGCGGTGTTCGGCCAATCACAATGCATTGGGTCAGCTGGCCAATCAGAGCAGTCTGCTCTGATTGGCCAATCACAATGCACTGGGTCAGTTGGCCAATCAGAGCAGACTGCGCTTGTCAAAGGAGGGGGCTTTGTAGAAAACGAAGCGTTTGAGAGAGGCGGGGCATAAAGGACCTACAATAATGTACAGTATTTGAAAAATAATGTGTTTTTTGAACATTAAAGCATGTCAACATATTCTGTTACACCAAATACACAAAATAATGATCTTTAAAAAAAGCATCATATGACCCCTTTAAGAGAACTCTAAAACAGAGCTTGTAAAATTTTCTCAGTGGTTGAGTGGAAGTCTCTGCACTCTTTTCCAAGCCACTGAGATGGTAAACAAAAAGTGTTGTCTCTTCTGCAGCTTGCTCGAGGGCCCACCTTGCTCTCGTTACGCAGTCGTGCAGCATTGCCTCCAATGATGGGACTCTAGGCTCTTGTAATGATGCAGTGCAAGGAGTAGTTGAACAAAAGGCTTAAAGTCAACATGAAATTTAATTGGACCACATTCCTGGTCTCATTTTGCATAATTAATCAGTGCATATTAAAAAAGGTTGTTTTTGTAATACAGAAAAATAATAATAATAAACTGTTTGGCTGATATCCAATCCATCTTGGTATGGACTTTTCACAATCAGTCTCCTGCCTTATATTTCTTCCCATTGAATATCTTGTTTCCCTCACATTATAGATTGAGAGGTTGTGAGTAGGTGCATGGGCCAGTATGAGATTTTGACGGTATGATAACCTTAAGCAAAAATATCACGGTGTCATGGTATTGTCGTTACAGCTCTAAAATGTGTTATTTTTTAAATGACTGGGTAAAAAAAAAAAATATATATATTTTTTTTTTCCGCTGAACACAATATATTTTGTTTTTGAGCAACACATATTAGGAACAGTAGAATTTGTTTACTTTTTCTTTGATTTGTTTCCTAAAAAGAAGACAAATAAAGACAGACATCTTTATTTAACCTAAATCTGTAATTATGGTTTTCTGAAGACAGTCAGCTCCCCTCAGAAACACATTCATATAAAAACCCTCAAATCAATATTGAGAATTTTCTTCCAATAGTTTGTGCGTCATGAACAGTGAGTGATATGCCTGCTACAGTATTTTTCTCTTTGCGTCCGTCTTCAGCATCTCTGGCCTGTTAACGGGGGTTTACAGACTTCATATTTTCACATAAATGACATTTTGGAAAATGATTGCATTGCAACGCAGTTTGTGCAAGTCCAGAACAGAGATGAGCTGCAATATGGCAAAAAACGGCCGGTTGCCGATCGCGTAAGTTCCAGGGGAAGCTCCTTAAGTTCGGCCATCCTACACACACATGACTGACCGCTCGCTCGCACCAACAGGAGGAGGAGGGTCGTGTTACTCTCTACACTGCACTCAACCTGAGGGATTCCTACACTTTCAGTCTTTGAGGAGACATGAAAAACAGAGCATACCGCAGGAACGGTATAACGGAAAATATTAGTGGATTTTCAAATCGCGGTATACCTTGAAACCGGTAATTGGCCCATGCCAAGTTGTGAGTGTCTTTACGTGTTGACTTTTTTAAAATTTTTATTCTGGTTGGTTCTGATCAAATCTTCCACTTGGTTAGTTCCAACATTGCGTACAGTCAAGGCACTGACTCTAAAGGAGCATTTCTTTGGTTTTCACACCTGTGTTTGGTTAACCACATGCAGTGGTTGTTTGCAGGGGTGATTCTGTCTGCAGCCTTTGATGGTACACAATCCATTTGTATGCAGACTTCATTGTGTGGATGTGTTAGCAGGGTTTTTAATAGCATGGATTGCTCACCCCAGGAGTGATGAATGGATGTCGACGAGGGGCTATTGTGAGCTCTGAATGGGTGCAAGCATCCTGACCAGCACAAGGACCCGATTGGGACATAACCACATGCCACATGTTTATCAGATGTGACGACAGCCAGGCTGGAGATCAGATGCTAATTGCCACATTGTGCACTTCTCTTGATGTGATGCTTCGTGAAAGCATACAAAGTAACTAGGGATATGCTGGTATCCAATTTTCATGTTGCGATTAATTGCTAATGCTTTTATCACGGTATACGGTATTATCACGATATTGAAATTTAGTTTTAAAAAAGTGCTGTCATAATACAGTATAACAGGTTTAATAACTTTTTTCTTATAACAAAAATAACTGAACATTTAAATGCAATAAAGCAATACAGAAATATAAGGGTTTACTCTTAGTTTTTTCTGTAATTTAATTACAGTTACTTCTGATGTAATTACATTAAATACTGTATAGAACAATAGTGGATTTAACATCAGAATGTAACATAATGTTAAAATATATGTTTTTAATGTAACCTTCTCCCTTTAAATACTTTGGTCAGTTCAAGAATAATTTATGC